>NC_060139.1:352117992-352421023 GCF_021461385.2 Schistocerca piceifrons
TATTAGGAGTGATTTAAAATGGAATGATCATATAAAGTTGATCGTCAGTAAAGCAGATGACAGACAGATTCATTGGAAGAATCCTAAGGAAATGCAATCCAAAAACAAAGGAAGTAGGTTACAGTACACTTGTTCGCCCACTGCTTGAATATTGCTCACCAGTGTGGGATCCGTACCAGATATGGTTCAGAGAAGAGATAGAGAAAATCCAACGGAGAGCAGCGCACTTTGTTACAGGATCATTTAGTAATCGCAAAAGCATTACGGAGATGATAGATAAACTCCAGTGGAAGACTCTGCAGGAGAGACGCTCAGTAGCTCGGTACGGGCTTTTGTTGAAGTTTCGAGAACATACCTTCACCGAGGAGTCAAGTAGTATACTGCTCCATCCTACATATATCTCGTGAAGACACCAAGACGATAAAATCAGAGAGATTAGAGCCCACACAGAGGCATACCAACAACCTTTCTTACCACAAACAATACGAGACTGGAATAGAAGGGAGAACCGATAGAGGTACTCGAAGTACCCTCCGCCACACACTGTCAGGTGGCTTGCGGAGTATGGATGTAGATGTAGAAAGTCATTTAATGACAAAATAATATATAATGCAGAGAATCAAAGCAAAGCAGTCTGGAATGTTATAAAAAAGGAAACGGGGAGAGGCAAACAAACACAGAATGACATATTGCTAAGGGAGGAGGATAAAGTAATAAATGATCCACAGCACTTAGCAAACTGTGTAAATGAGCATTTTTCAAGTATTGCAGAGAAGTTACAGCAAAAATTCCCCCAAACAAATATAACACCTGTAAATAATGTAATAATGTAAATAATGATGTCACTTCCAAATACAAAAAATGAAGTCAATAAAACAATTCAAAATCTAAAAAATAAAAAGTCTGTAGGCTTAGATGAAGTACCAATGAGTGTACTGAAACAATGCACAGGGATTATACAAGACCCCTTAACCAATATAATAAATGAATACTTCACATCAGGGACATTTCCAAAGCAGTTAAAACAGGCAAGAGTTGTACCTTTGCTCAAGAAAGGTAATGCAGAAAACATAGAAAATTATTGGCCCATTTCCCTGCTGTCAACATTCTCAAAAATAATAGATGAAAGTAAGAAAAAAAGATTAATGAATTACCTGAATAAATACAATATTTTAAGAGAATCACAGTTTTGTTTCCAAAGTGGCAAAAATATGGAGTCAGCCATAGTAGAATTTCAAGATTTTAAACATGGCTGAAACAGCAACTGTTGAAATTCTTCAGAGTAAATGACGACAGCCAAAACAGTTGCAAGATAAAGATTTAATAAAATTCTTGACCACAGTTTCCGTATATCTAAATATACCTTCATCAGAAGTAAAATACCTAAAATTACATCCTGCAATGGAGATTAATAAAACAATTGCGCCAAAGGCATCGTCAGTAGTTAAAACATCATCTCCATTTATAGAACATGATTATGGACAGAGGGTTGATGCGAACACAGCTTAGCATCAGTACTTTGCCTGTAAACTGAATTCACAAAAGTTGTAATTGATGCTCTTGATAAAGATGAGTGTGTCACAGGCATATTTTTGGATCTTTCTAAGGCGTTTGATACAGTCAACCACAAGACTATTAAATAAATTAGAAGCATTAGGAATATGAGGGGTAGCTAATAACTGGTTTTGGTCGTACCTAACAGATAGGGTACAAAGAGTAGAGAGAAAACATACTTCAAATAGGTCTAAACATTTAGTAAAACACATATCAGAACCAAAATACATTAACATAGGGGTTCCACAAGGTAGCATATTAGGACCAATACTGTTCCTGATATACAGCAATGACTTTCCCAGTAGTGTTACTCATGGTGAAGAAAGCCTCTTCACTGATGGCAGCAATATTATAGTCACTGAGAGAACAAGAGAACTCCTTGACGAGAAAGCAAATGAAACTCTCAAGGAAGTTTATAATTGGTCAATAAGTAATAAAGTGACATTGAACATAAAGAAAACTAATTCCATGAATTTCAGTTTGAAGAGGAAAAATTACAATGTTACACGAAATGTAGATGGCACCTCTATAGACCGTGTAAAAAATGCAAAATTTGTAGGAATGAATATTGATTCTCAGTTGAAGTGGTGTGAACACACAAAGGTACTTGCAAATAGAATGTCATCAGCATGTTATGCCCTTAGAATCCTATCATCAGTGTGTAACATGCAGTGTCTTTTAGTTACATAGTATTCATGTGTACACTCAATTCTTAGCTATGGCATTCTTTTTTGGGGAACAAATGCACAAGCTCTGTCCATGAGCATGCAACAAGAGAGACACAACTTACATTTACCAAGAAAAAATAAACACAAAACTCAAAATAGCATTTTCTACCAAGGAATAAAACTGTACAATAAATTACCAAAAGAGATTAAAGAAATTGCAAAAATACACTTATTTAAAAAGGCAGCTAAAAAGTTCCTGTTATGCAATACATTTTATACATTGAAGGATTACTTAGATAAAACAGAGTAGGGGTTTGATAAAAAATGTTATACAAATAAATAATAATAATAATAATAATAATAATAATAATTATTATTATTATTATTATTATTATTATTTATATCTTTCCTTTCTCAGACGTTATGTCTGGTTAAAAATGGAAAGTGACATGGACCTTGATCAAGGGTGACTTACTTTTAACTATATGGTATATGTTACATTGCATTTAGGAACTTTCAGGTAATTGAACATGTATCAATAATTACAGATTTCTGTAGTTGTATATATAGGCTTGGATGTAGCTGTATTGCGTTGATGTACTGGTGGATATTGTGTTGTATGACTCCTGTAGTTGATAGTATAATTGGTATAATGTCAACTTTATCCTGATGCCACATGTCCTTGAATTCCTCAGCCAGTTGGATGTATTTTTCAATTTTTTCTTCTGTTTTCTTCTGTATATTTGTTGTATTGGGTATGGATGTTTCGATTAGTTGTGTTAATTTCTTCTTTTTATTGGTGAGTATGATGTCAGGTTTGTTATGTGGTGGTGTTTTATCTGTTATAATGGTTCTGTTCCAGTATAATTTGTATTCATCATTCTCCAGTACCTTTTGTGGTGCATACTTGTATGTGGGAACGTGTTGTTTTATTAGTTTATGTTGTATGGCAAGTTGTTGATGTATTATTTTTGCTACATTGTCATGTCTTCTGGTGTATTCTGTATTTGCTAGTATTGTACATCCACTTGTGATTTGATCTACTGTTTCTATTTGTTGTTTGCAAAGTCTGCATTTATCTGTCGTGGTATTGAGATCTTTAATAATACGCTTGCTGTAATATCTGGTGTTTATTGTTTGATCCTGTATTGCAATCATGAATCCTTCCATTTCACTGTATATATTGCCTTTTCTTAGCCATGTGTTGGATGCGTCTTGATCGATGTGTGGCTGTGTTAGATGATACGGGTGCTTTCCATGTAGTGTTTTCTTTTTCCAATTTACTTTCTTTGTATCTGTTGATGTTATGTGATGTAAAGGGTTGTAGAAGTGGTTATGAAATTGCAATGGTGTAGCCGATGCATTTATAAGAGTGATTGCTTTGTATATTTTGCTAGTTTCTGCTCGTTCTATAAAGAATTTTCTTAAATTGTCAACCTGTCCATAATGTAGGTTTTTTTATGTCGATAAATCCCCTTCCTCCTTCCTTTCTGCTTAATGTGAATCTTTCTGTTGCTGAATGTATGTGATGTATTCTATATTTGTGGCATTGTGAACGTGTAAGTGTATTGAGTGCTTCTAGTTCTGTGTTACTCCATTCCACTACTCCAAATGAATAGGTCAATATTGGTATAGCATAAGTATTTATAGCTTTTGTCTTGTTTCTTGCTGTCAATTCTGTTTTCAGTATTTTTGTTAGTCTTTGTCTATATTTTTCTTTTAGTTCTTCTTTAATATTTGTATTATCTATTCCTATTTTTTGCCTGTATCCTAGATATTTATAGGCATCTGTTTTTTCCATCGCTTCTATGCAGTCGCTGTGGTTATCCAATAAGTAATCTTCTTGTTTAGTGTGTTTTCCCTTGACTATGCTATTTTTCTTACATTTGTCTGTTCCAAAAGCCACATTTATATCATTGCTGAATACTTCTGTTATCTTTAGTAATTGGTTGAGTTGTTGATTTGTTGCTGCCAGTAGTTTTAGATCATCCATGTATAGCAAATGTGTGATTTTGTGTAGGTATGTTCCAGTAATATTATATCCATAATTTGTATTATTCAGCATGTTGGATAGTGGGTTCAGAGCAAGGCAGAACTAGAAAGGACTTAATGAGTCTCCTTGGTATATTCCACGATTAATCTGTATCGGCTGTGATGTGATATTATTTGAATTTGTTTGGATATTAAGTGTGGTTTTCCAATTTTTCATCACTATGTTTAGGAACTGTATCAATTTAGGATCTACTTTGCATATTTCTAGTATCTGTAGTAACCATGAGAGGGGTACACTATCAAACGCTTTTTGGGAATCAATGTATGCATAGTGTAGCGACATTTGTTTAGTTTTAGCTTGATACGTCAGATCTGCATCTATTATCAGTTGCTCTTTACATCCTCGTGCTCCTTTGCAGCAGCCTTTTTGTTCTTCATTTATAATTTTGTTCTGTGTTGTATGTGTCATTAATTTCTGTGTAATGACTGAAGTTAATATTTTGTATATTGTTGGTAGGCATGTTATGGGGCGATATTTTTCTGGGTTTGCTGTGTCTGCTTGGTTTTTAGGTTTCAGATAAATTATTCCTTGTGTAAGTGTATCAGGGACTGTGTATGGGTCTGCAATGTAACTGTTAAATAATTTAGTTTAGGGCTTTCCAATTGTGCGTAGAATTAATTGCTCGAGTGACTTCATGTTGCAAAATTATCACCTCAGGCATTTGTGGTATCATCTTGTATGTGTGTGTTTCTGCTTGTATCCACCGTGCATGTCTCTTATGTTGTACTGGATTTGACCATATGTTGCTCCAGAAGTGTTCCATGTCTGTTATGTTTGGTGGATTGCCTATTTTAATGTGTGTGTTATCTATTGTCTGATAAAATTTCTTTTGGTTTGTGTTGAATGTTTGGTTTTGTTTCCTTCTATTTTCACTTTTTTTGTATCTTCCAAGTCGTTTGGCCAATGCTTGTAATTTCTGCTTCTTTTCATCTAATTACTCTATCGCTTCTTGTTGTGATATTTTACCTAACCTTTTTCATTTTTTGTCTGATATTTCATTTCTTATAAATTGTGTTAGCTGTCCGATGTCTTTTCTCAGTTTTTCAATTCTGATCTTTAGCATGTGTTGCCACGCTGGTTTTGTGGGTTTCTTCTGTGTGTTGGTTGGTTCTGATCTCTGCCTAGTGTGTATATTTAGTGTAGTGAGTGCTCCTACAGGGTGTTTCAAAAATGACCGGTATATTTGAAACGGCAATAAAAACTAAACGAGCAGCGATAGAAATACACCATTTGTTGCAATATGCTTGGGACAACGGTAAATTTTCAGGCGGACAAACTTTCGAAATTACAGTAGTTACAATTTTCAACAACAGATGGCGCTGCAAGTGATGTGAAAGATATAAAAGACAATGCAGTCTGTGGGTGCGCCATTCTGTACGTCGTCTTTCTGCTGTAAGCATGTGCTGTTCACAACGTGCAAGTGTGCTGTGGACAACATGGTTTATTCCTTAGAACAGAGGATTTTTCTGGTGTTGGAATTCCACCGCCTAGAACACAGTGTTGTTGCAACAAGACGAAGTTTTCAACGGAGGTTTAATGTAACCAAAGGACCGAAAAGCGATACAATAAAGGATCTGTTTGAAAAATTTCAACGGACTGGGAGCGTGACGGATGAATGTGCTGGAAAGGTAGGGCGACCACGTACAGCAACCACAGAGGGCAACGCGTAGCTAGTGCAGCAGGTGATCCAACAGCGGCCTCTGGTTTCCGTTCACCGTGTTGCAGCTGCGGTCCAAATGACGCCAACGTCCACGTATCGTCTCATGCGCCAGAGTTTACACCTCTATCCATACAAAATTCAAACGCGGCAACCCCTCAGCGCCGCTACCATTGCTGCATGAGAGACATTCGCTAACGATATAGTGCACAGGATTGATGACGGCGATATGCATGTGGGCAGCATTTGGTTTACTGACGAAGCTTATTTTTACCTGGACGGCTTCGTCAATAAACAGAACTGGCGCATATGGGGAACCGAAAAGCCCCATGTTGCAGTCCCATCGTCCCAGCATCCTCAAAAAGTACTGGTCTGGGCTGCCATTTCTTCCAAAGGAATCATTGGCCCATTTTTCAGATCCGAAACGATTACTGCATCTCGCTATCTGAACATTCTTCGTGAATTTGTGGCGGTACAAACTGCCTTAGACGACACTGCGAACACCTCGTGGTTTATGCAAGATGGTGCTCGGCCACATCGCACGGCCGACATCTTTAATTTCCTGAATGAATATTTCGATGATCGTGTGATTGCTTTGGGCTATCCGAAACATACAGGAGGCGGCGTGGATTGGCCTCCCTATTCGCCAGACATGAACCCCTGTGACTTCTTTCTGTGGGGACACTTGAAAGACCAGGTGTACCGCCAGAATCCAGAAACAATTGAACAGCTGAAGCAGTACATCTCATCTGCATGTGAAGCCATTCCGCCAGACACGTTGTCAAAGGTTTCGGGTAATTTCATTCAGAGACCATGCCATATTATTGCTACGCATGGTGGATATGTGGAAAATATCGTACTATAGAGTTTCCCAGACCGCAGCGCCATCTGTTGTTGACAATTGTAACTACTGTAATTTCGAAAGTTTGTCTGCCTGAAAATGTACTGTTGTCCCAAGCACATTGCAACAAACGGTGTATTTCTATCACTGCTCGTTTAGTTTGTATTGCCGTTTCAAATATACCGGTCATTTTTGAAACACCCTGTATATAAACCAGTAGTTGTAACTCTTCCACAGTTGTATTTTCATTTATTTTGTTGTGTCTGATTGTGTTGATAGTTGTTGTTGTTGTTGTTTCGACTTGTGAGTTATTTGGGGGTCTATGCAAGAATGGTCTAATGTCTGTATTTGTGTCTTTGTATTCTATATATGTCAGCTGAAATTTTTCTTCTATATCTAACATGTGTGTCACTTTGTGTTCTATTTGTGCTTGTTCTGGTGGCCGTCTTAAGATTTCGTTTCCCTCTGATTGTTTAATTGATGCATGTCATTCTTTGTTTGCTCTGGGATGTTTGAGTCCATTTCTGTATTTTCTTCTTCTTCTGATTGCACATTATTTTGTTCCAGTATTTGTTGTACTTGTTGTTTGATGTTTTCTGATTCTGACTGGGGTATCCTGTTATTGTTGATTATTACACGGATGTGATCAGCTAGTCATTGTTCTGTTAAAAATTTTAATTCTGGGTATCTGGTACTAAATGTTGTGTATACTTGTGATCTGTATCCAGTTGTGTTGGTTCCTAAGTTTGTTGCTTGGTAATAACAGAACATGAGGTGTCGGTTAACTTCATCTGACCATCTCATCCTCTGTCTTTGCTTTCCTTCTAGAGTGGATGCAGGAAGCATATCCTGCAAAACACCTCTATTTGGATTTCAATCATTTTCCGTGTGGCTAGCAGTGTCGTTACCATTGTGGATGGGCATAGGGTTTGAGCGTCGTCCCCGACTATGACAGCGCTTGTCCGAGGCTTCATTAGTTCTGTCCTGAACCAACTAATCACACTAAAGGGGGGGGGGGGGGTTAGCCCTATCAGTGGTTTGTTCTTTTCGTCGCCTTTTACGACTGGCAGAACATACCGGAGGCCTATTTTTTTCCCGGGCCTCCACGGGGTTTATTATTATTATTATTATTATTATTAAATATCCAACATTCCACATAACACCTTCACTGTATGTTTTTTCCTTCTTTTTTTCCTTCCTAGAAATACTTACCCCCAAGCTATGCATGGCACAATACTAACACCTCTTCCTCTTTCTGAGCTCAACATCTCACTCATTATGGAGGGATGCTGACTCAGTTTTTCAGGATAGCAAATGGGAAGTTGCGGTACAGAAAATGGCCCAGAGATCACCAGTGTGTGTGTGTGTGTGTGTGGTGAGTGAAGTGTTATGAAACAATGTGTATATAGTGTGTGCAGTGACTGATAGTGAGTTATGAATGAACAATGTGGCATTCAATTATTTAATAAGTTATTTGTAAAACAGTATTGTATACCAATGTAAATCTAATGACTGACTCTAACTAGAAGCCTGTAAATATATGTGTATACGAACTAGCTTATTTTAAATTGATCTAAATTTGTAAATACTTTGACATGTCCTATATCCTTGTAAAAAGAGATCTATGGATGAATAAAGCTGCTGCTCCTCCTCCTCCTCCTCCTCCTACTACTACTACTACTACTACTACTACTACTGAACACCTAAGTACATTTATGCAGTTGGCAGTGAGCATAAACAAATGAGAACTTTGATTGCTCAAGGCGAGAGGAATGGCGTGGTGAAATAAGCTTTCCCCTTCCTCTCACACAGCAGCCAGGCTACACACATGTTAGGTGTAGCTGCAAAATGGTCATAGTATGGGATCCCCTCTGGTGTTGTGAGAGCTGTAATCGAACTCTGTGAGGGATGAAATTAGTCTCTTGACTTGTTTCAAAATAAGATAAGGAAACAACAAGCAATGCATAGAAAAACTGAGTACACAAAGCCTTCAGTAACAGCTACCATCCAATTGCTTGAAGTTGGCAGTGACAGAAAAGAGGCAGTTCAGGTCAGACCTGTACCAATATCTTGGGCAACCCTAATTCACAACACACGCCACCTTCAACTGCCACAATAAGTGTCTGGACTGCACTAATATTTCAAACTTTTGTTAACAGACAAACATATGTTTTTCTTTTATGTAAGATGCTTACTTAGTCTCACAGCTAAGTCTTACTTTGCCATATGTAGCTTGTATCTTAGAGAGACTATTCAACTGCTGACAGCTGAGGTGGCACCAGAACATAACTTACAAATGCAATCACACTGACACATTGTTGTGTTCGTAAATATGTGTGCTTTTTATTCTGCAAACATATTCTCACACTGAAAGTTGTGCAAAGACTGTCAACGAGTCACAATTGGCATCAGTGAACCCATACAAGTGCCTGGGTGCAACAATTTGTATGGATACAAAATGGAACTATAACATAAGCTCTGTCATAGGTAAAGCAGGTGCCAATCTGCAGTTCATTGGTAGAATACTGGGAAAGTGGAATTATTCCATGAAGGATATTGCTTATATAATACTCGTATGACTAATTCTACAACACCATTCAAGTACACTCCTGGAAATGGAAAAAAGAACACATTGACACCGGTGTGTCAGACCCACCATACTTGCTCCGGACACTGCGAGAGGGCTGTACAAGCAATGATCACACGCACGGCACAGCGGACACACCAGGAACCGCGGTGTTGGCCGTCGAATGGCGCTAGCTGCGCAGCATTTGTGCACCGCCGCCGTCAGTGTCAGCCAGTTTGCCGTGGCATACGGAGCTCCATCGCAGTCTTTAACACTGGTAGCATGCCGCGACAGCGTGGACGTGAACCGTATGTGCAGCTGACGGACTTTGAGCGAGGGCGTATAGTGGGCATGCGGGAGGCCGGGTGGACGTACCGCCGAATTGCTCAACACGTGGGGCGTGAGGTCTCCACAGTACATCGATGTTGTCGCCAGTGGTCGGTGGAAGGTGCACATGCCCGTCAACCTGGGACCGGACCGCAGCGACGCACGGATGCACGCCAAGACCGTAGGATCCTACGCAGTGCCGTAGGGGACCGCACCGCCACTTCCCAGCAAATTAGGGACACGGTTGCTCGTGGGGTATCGGCGAGGACCATTCGCAACCGTCTCCATGAAGCTGGGCTACGGTCCCGCACACCGTTAGGCCGTCTTCCGCTCACGCCCCAACATCGTGCAGCCCGCCTCCAGCGGTGTCACGATAGGCGTGAATGGAGGGACGAATGGAGACGTGTCGTCTTCAGCGATGAGAGTCGCTTCTGCCTTGGTGCCAATGATGGTCGTATGCGTGTTTGGCGCCGTGCAGGTGAGCGCCACAATCAGGACTGCATACGACCGAGGCACACAGGGCCAACACCCGGCATCATGGTGTGGGGAGCGATCTCCTACACTGGCCGTACACCACTGGTGATCGTCGAGAGGACACTGAATAGTGCACGGTACATCCAAACCGTCATCGAACCCATCGTTTTACCATTCCTAGACCGGCAAGGGAACTTGCTGTTCCAACAGGACACTGCACGTCCGCATGTATCCCGTGCCACCCAACGTGCTCTAGAAGGTGTAAGTCAACTACCCTGGCCAGCAAGATCTCCGGATCTGTCCCCCATTGAGCATGTTTGGGACTGGATGAAGCGTCGTCTCACGCGGTCTGCACGTCCAGCACGAAAGCTGGTCCAACTGAGGCGCCAGGTGGAAATGGCATGGCAAGCCGTTCCACAGGACTACATCCAGCATCTCTACGATCGTCTCCATGGGAGAATAGCAGCCTGCATTGCTGCGAAAGGTGGATATACACTGTACTAATGCCGACATTGTGCATGCTCTGTTGCCTGTGTCTATGTGCCTGTGGTTCTGTCAGTGTGATCATGTGATGTATCTGACCCCAGGAATGTGTCAATAAAGTTTCCCCTTCCTGGGACAATGAATTCACGGTGTTCTTATTTCAATTTCCAGGAGTGTATATGGGGGCCAAACCTTATAAGACTAACTGGGGATATTGAACACACGATGAGGTCAGCATGAACAGTCCAAGGTTTTTTTGACTAATCAGGGAGTGCATGCAGATGCTGTGAGACCTGAATTGACAGATGCCAACTATCCTGCCAAAGCTTAATGTACTGTAACATGAGATTTTCTGAATAACGTGTTCCACTGTTGACATCTTAGGCTAACAAAAGACAGTCGTAGAAGTTGAAAATATATTTTAGTAGCTAATAAGTCCTCCCCCCATGAACCATGGACCTTGCCGTTGGTGGGGAGGCTTGCGTGCCTCAACGATACAGATAGCCGTACCGTACGTGCAACCACAACGGAGGGGTATCTGTTGAGAGGCCAGACAAACGTGTGGTTCCTGAAGAGGGGCAGCAGCCTTTTCAGTAGTTCCAGGGGCAACAGTCTGGATGATTGACTGATCTGGCCTTGTAGCACTAACCAAAACGGCCTTGCTGTGCCAGTACTGCGAACGGCTGAAAGCGAGGGGAAACTACAGCCGTAATTTTTCCTGAGGGCATGCAGCTTTACTGTATGGTTAAATGATGATGGCGTCCTCTTGGGTAAAATATTCCGCAGGTAAAATAGTCCCCCATTCGGATCTCCGGGCGGCGACTACTCAAGAGGACATCGTTATCAGGAGAAAGAAAACTGACATTCTACAGATTGGAGTGTGGAATGTCAGATCCCTTAATCGGGCAGGTAGGTTAGAAAATTTAAAAAGGGAAATGGATAGGTTAAAGTTAGATATAGTGGGAATTAGTGAAGTTCGGTGGCAGGAGGAACAAGACTTTTGGTCAGGTGAATACAGGGTTATAAATACAAAATCAAGTAAGGGTAATGCAGGAGTAGCTTTAATAATGAATAAAAAAATAGGAGTGCGTGTAAGCTACTACAAACAGCATAGTGAACGTATTATAGTGGCCAAGATAGACACGAAGCCCATGCCTACTACAGTAGTACAAGTTTATATGCCAACTAGCTCGGCAGATGACGAAGAAATTGAAGAAATGTATGTGGAGATAAAAGAAATTATTCAGGTAGGGAAGGGAGATGAAAATGTAATAGTCATGGGTGACTGGAATTCGACAGTAGGAAAAGGGAGAGAAGGCAACATAGTAGGTGAATATGGACTGGGGCTACGAAATGAAAGAGGAAGCCGTATGGTAGAATTTTGCACAGAGCATAACTTAATCATAGCTAACACTTGGTTCAAGAATCATAAAAGAAGGTTGTATACATGGAAGAAACTTGGAGATACTAGAAGGTATCAGATATAATGGTAAGACAGATTTAGGAACCAGGTTTTAAATTTTAAGACATTTCCAGGGGCAGATGTGAACTCTGACCACAATCTGTTGGTTATAAACTGTAGATTAAAACTGAAGAAATTGGAAAAAGGTGGGAATTTAAGGAGATGGGATCTGGATAAACTGACTAAACCAGTGGTTGTAAAGAGTTTCAGGGAGAGCATAAGAGAACAATTGACAGGAATGGGAGAAAGAAATACAGTAGAAGAAGAATGGGTAGCTATGAGGGATGAAGTAGTGAAGGCAGCAGAGAATCAAGTAGGTAAAAAGACAAGGGCTAGTAGAAATCCTTGGGTAAGAGAAGAAATACTGAATTTAATTCATGAAAGGAGAAAATATAAAAATGCAGTGAATGAAGCAGGCAAAAAGGTTTACAAACGTCTCAAAAATGAGATCGACAGGAAGTGCAAAATTGCTAAGCAGGGAGGGCTAGAGGACAAATGTAAGGATGTAGAGGCTTATCTCACTAGGGATAAGATAGATACTGCCTACAGGAAAATTAAAGAGACCTTTGGAGAAAAGAGAACCACTTGTATGAATATCAAGAGCTCAGATGGAAACCCAGTTCTAAGCAAAGAGGGGAAAGCAGAAAGGTGGAAGGAGTATATAGAGGGTCTATACAAGGGCGATGTACTTGAGGACAATATTATGGAAATGGAAGAGGATGTAGATGAGGATGAAATGGGAGATACGATAATGCGTGAGGAGTTTGACAGAGCACTGAAAGACCTGAGTCGAAACAAGGCCCCGGGAGTAGACAACATTCCATTAGAACTACTGACGGCCTTGGGAGAGCCAGTCCTGACGAAACTCTACCATCTGGTGAGCAAGATGTACGAGACAGGCGAAATACCCTCAGACTTCAAGAAGAATATAATAATTCCAATCCCAAAGAAAGCAGGTGTTAACGGATGTGAAAATTACCGAACTATCAATTTAATACGTCATAGCTGCAAAATACTAACGCGAATTCTTTACAGACGAATGGAAAAACTTGTAAAAGCCGACCTCGGTGAAGATCAGTTTGGATTCCGCAGAAATATTGGAACACGCGAGGCAATACTGACCCTACAACTTATCTTAGAAGAAAGATTAAGGATAGGCAAACCTACGTTTCTAGCATTTGCAGACTTTGAGAAAGCTTTTGACAATGTTGACTGGAATACTCTCTTTCAAATTCTAAAGGTGGCAGGGGTAAAATACAGGGAGCAAACGGCTATTTACAATTTGTACAGAAACCAGATGGCAGTTATAAGAGTCGAGGGACATGAAAGGGAAGCAGTGGTTGGGAAGGGATTAAGACAGGGTTGTAGCCTCTCCCCGATGTTATTCAATCTGTATATTGAGCAAGCAGTAAAGGAAACAAAAGAAAAATTCAGAATAAGTATTAAAATCCAGGGAGAGGAAATAAAAACTTTGAGGTTCGCCGATGACATTGTAATTCTGTCAGAGACAGCAAAGGACTTGGAAGAGCAGTTGAACGGAATGGATAGTGTCTTGAAAGGAGGATATAAGATGAAAACCAACAAAAGCAAAACGAGGATAATGGAATGTAGTCGAATTAAGTCGGGTGCTGCTGAGGGAATTAGATTAGTAAATGAGACACTTAAAGTAGTAAAGGAGTTTTGCTATTTGGGGAGCAAAATAACTGATGATGGTCGAAGTAGAGAGGATATAAAATGTAGACTGGCAATGGCAAGGAAAGCGTTTCTGAAGGAGAGAAATTTGTTAACATCGAGTATAGGTTTAAGTGTCAGGAAGTCGTTTCTGAAAGTGTTTGTATGGAGTGTAGCCATGTATGGAAGTGAAACATGGACAATAAATAGTTTTGACAAGAAGAGAATAGAAGCTTTCGAAATGTGGTGCTACAGAAGAATGTTGAAGATTAGGTGGGCAGATCACGTAACTAATGAGGAGGTGCTGAATAGGATTGGGGAGAAGAGAAGTTTGTGGCACAACTTGACTAGGAGAAGGGATCGGTTGGTAGGACATGTCCTGAGGCATCAAGGGATCACAAATTTAGCATTGGAGGGCAGCGTGGAGGGTAAAAATCGTAGAGGGAGACCAAGAGATGAATACATAAGCAGATTCAGAAGGATGTAGGTTGCAGTAGGTACTGGGAGATGAAGGAGCTTGCACAGGATAGATTAGCATGGAGAGCTGCATCAAACCAGTCTCAGGACTGAAGACCACAACAACAACAGCTAGTAAGTGGTGGACTGCATACTGTGTGTGCATGTTTTGGATCTATGTGCAGATAAGAGAGGAGTAATGTGAGCACGGTGCATTAACAAGACACGATGATGATCGAATGATTTTACTTGCAATGGAGAGATTGTGAACATTTTAAAACCATTGCTGCTTGGAGATGATGTGGACTCCAGAGAAGAAGAGGTACGGATGACAATACTTTCACACCAGAACAAAAGAAGCTCGTTAAACAATTTCTGACTGACTTATTTACCCATGATATGAATGTCATACAATGGAATATCATGTAGGGACTAGCTATGAGCACATTATAAATGATCTGTTCACTCTGTATTGTAATGAGTTATGAGAATAGTTACATACAGAAGAGTTCTTTAAATCATGGCTACATGATTTTGTAGTGAGTTGCTAGAAAGTATGAGCTCTCTTACAGCCCATGACCTTCTGCAGATGAAGACAAAGTGCAGTGGTCAAGTCAGTGGCACTGTTTGGCAGGCTCACAGCATGAAGAAAATAGATGAAACAAAGGATCCATACATGAAATTGTTTGGAGCACATTTACCCCAAGAACCCATTATTAACATAACTCTTAAAGTTTAAACTATAAGAATACATTTCAAAGTTAAAACCAGTCACATATTAAAATGCACTCGCACAAGTGCGCGCGCGCCCACACACACACACACACACACACACACACACACACACACACTCCAATCACAAGTATTTAGATGATGTAAAAGCTATCAACACATTTAGGTATGTGCCGGCAGCAGCAACACTTGTCTTTGTAAGTGCTTGTGTAGAGATAAATAATAAATTTACTAGCAATAGATATTTAAGAGAATATTAGATAGGGAATAGATGTACTAGCGCATACTCTTAAGGCAGGTATGGATAACCTTTGTTGACCTGTGGGCCCGATTTACATACTTACTTAAAGTTGCAGATTGCTTGGTTATGTGATGCAACAGCAGTACTGCAGCACATAAAGTCAAAACTATAACATCCATGACATTACTCTTTATGGGGTAAGACAATGATATGAATAGCACTCCTTTCCTGACATGCCAATGAATTATGGCTCAAATCACACATTTTTTAGAGTACATTCATTTTATGTACACCACACCTTCAGATGTTTATATTTATTTCCATCTTAAGATGTTTAAATTTGTTTGTGTATCACAAACAGTTTCTTCACTTATGCTGCAAAATTCTACAATGCCACTAGAAAGAAACAATGTTCACAAAATGTAAATAAATGTCAACAGCTGAAGATAGGATGCCAGGCATCTTGAAATCTCATCAGGGAAAAATAAATTACCGTAGAAACACGTGCTAGCAGCACCTAATTCTTTATAAATTACCTTCAGTTTTAATATATGTGGAGTTCTGATATGTCCACAGCATATAAGAATTATCACTAATGTTAATAACTGAAATAACATAAAAACAAAATATGCACAGAAACACTTGCATGAAATTAACAACAAGTAGCACGGAACTTTACATGTGAACCTACAACAGATAACTAGTACTTCCACTAAATTATGATCCCTGTTGCCGTCATTCATACTGGCTGCAAACCCGAGGTGAGGAACACTGGTGGAAATATCTGAAAATGCATCCCGGCATAGTATAATTTGAATGTCTTGTTCTCCTCCCCCCAAAATTTCTTCCACAGGCTGGATTGAAACCAGATATGGATTGGGTTTGGCCCACAGGCCACCCAACCATGCTCTAAGTCATCTACAAAAGTTTTCACTCTTTTATAAACTGACAGGAAAAAAAAGAAGAGAAAACTGCAACACCAAAAAGAGCTGTGTGACATAAACGAAAGTTGGTAGACATGTTTCTACATCTGAAACATGATGTCTGTTCAAATTTCAAGCCAGTTGTATAAGAGAGGTGCTAGTAGCACTATTATGAGGATGCAAATCAGGTATGCTTTAAATACATGCTGTAATATATGTAAGTGTTGGTTATCTATCAGATTGTATGTGGTGAGCTGATGTTAGTCAAGAATGACTTTAAGGCATTAAAGATGCCATTATCGACACCTCATGGAATTTGAACAAGGCTACAAAAAGATGTATGTTCCTTCCACAATACTGCAGAAGGACTTGGCAGGAATGTAGCCACTGTATGTGGTTGCTGACAGCAATGGTCATGAGAATGTATGGTTGCAAGGCAAGCAGCTTCTGGATGGCCACATGGCACTACTGAGAGGGCAGATCACGGTGTTCGGTGTATGGCTCTGGCACATCGTACCGCATCTGCAGAATCAATTTGAACAGCAGTTGGTGCCAACATGCCACAGCAAACAGTTACAAATAATTTATTTTAAGGGCAGCTCCAAGTCAGATGTCCTGTAGTGTACATTCCACCGACTTAAACCCACAGTCATTTGCAACTTCAGTGGTGTCAAGCAGGAGCCCACTGGAGGGCAGGGTGGAGATCTGCTGTTCTTCCTGATGAAAGCTGGTTCTGACTCGGCACCAGTGATGGCTGTGTGATGGTTATGAGGAAGTCATACCCCAACTGCAAAACTGTGTGTCAGTCTGGTGATTTGTCCTGCCATGCTGCCATTCATGAGCAACACTTCAAGAGGTGTTTACCAACAGGAAACACTCACCCATATACCACTGTTACAACCTAACAAGCTCTACAGAGTGTCAACATGTTGCCTGGTCTGACCTACTTTATCACCAGATCTGTCTCCAATTAAGCACATATGGGACATAACTAGGGGACAACTCCAGCATCATCCACAAGCAGCATTACCCATTGCTGTATTGAGCAACCAAGTGTAACAGGCATGGAACTCCATCAAACAAACTGTCATCTGGCACATGCACAACACAATGCATGCACATCTCCATGCTTGTATTCAACAGTCTAGCAGTTACACCAGTTATTAATGTACCAGCATTTCACATTTGCAATGACTTACCTCTCACATACATCAACCGGTGGTACTGCAATGTTGATCACTCAAATATGTAATGTAGACAAGTAAGTATAAACATTTATTACAGTCAGTAACACCATCATTCACCCCAATTGCTACAATAAACTTTCCAACTACAACAGCTAGATGCTCTAAGGTGGCCATGGATCAAAGAAACAAAATCATATCACAAAACCAATAATTAACAGCTTTTCAGACCACGACATACAGTGCTATGCTCTAGGCGCAAATACTGAGCTGATTAAAAAGTCTATTAAATCTGAGTACAAGATAGTAGTTAATCTACCAAAAAATGAGTACTTTAGGAAATGATTCAGAGTTAGGAACTGATGAGATGTTTACAGAGCTTGTGACATGAATGGAAAGCGTAATAAATTCATTAATAAAGTTATTACATCATTTTAAAACTGTTTTCCTCCAAAATTAGTTCAGATTAAACAAAAACATGGATTACTCTAGGAATAAAGGTAACTTGTATAACAAAAAGAAAATTGTCAGCCAGGAACTGTTCCAACACTAATGATTTAACTCATTACTAGGAATACTATAGGCTATTAAGCAAAGTAATCCAAACATCTACGCAAATGCACTGTAAGACAAACACTGGAACATCAGGCAACAATATAAAAACAATATAGGGTATAGTGGAAGAGGACATTGATAGAACTACAAAGAAACTGGAGCAGTTTAAGAGTAGATGCCACAATGGTAACAGATGGGTGTAGTGTGGCAAATATCTTTAACACGTATTTTATATCTGTTCCTGATAGATAGTGTGAGATGGCTAGGGTCAGTAAGTAATGCCCAAGAATACCTGAGGCTAGCCTTTACAAGTAACTTCTTCAACACAAGTAACATACATAATAAATTCTTTATAATCAAAGCAGTCTAGTGGTTATGAAAAATGTCAAGAACTTTAATTAATGTGTGTTCTTGTGAGTTAAGTAAAATTTTAAGTTATCTGTACAACCACTGTTTTATCTCTGTAGCATTTCCTGATGTACTAAACATGCTGACATGGAACAACTGTTCAAAAAAGGGGATAAAGAAATGCCACCCTATTAAAGACCAATTTCACTTTTGTCACCATACTTGAAAATTTGAGAAAAGGTAATGTACAGACAGCTTCTTAACCATCTGACCATGAATAACATACTGTCAAAGACAGAGTTTGGGTTTCTGAAGAGTTCAGATACTGAGACGGCTATTTACACATACAACGAGAAAGTGCATCTGACTGCATGAACTACAACATCCTTTTAAGTAAATTGGAATACTATGGCGTCACAGGCAGTGCTGCAAAATACCTCATGTCATATCTTGAAAACATATGGTGTCACTGTGAGAGAACAGTTAATCAGTAAACTAAGCTGTCAGTCATCATTGGATTTGGAAGCAATTACATGTGGTGGCCCACAAGCATCCATCTTGGGGCCACTGCTTTTTCTTGTGTACATTAATGACCGCCCATTAGTTACACTGCCAGACACAGACTGTGTTTCGTTTGTAGATGATACAAGTATTGCAATACATAGAAAGTCTAGTATCGTTTCAGAAAGGCCCACTAATGCTATTTTCATGGACATTAATAACTGGTTTATAGCCAACTGAATGTCGCTGAACTGTGAAAAGATCCACTACGGTACATGCAATTCAGAAAATTTGAGAGTATACCATCCAGCATAGGCATAAATATGAGGAAGTTCAGACTGAAAAAATTGACAGTAGTAAATTTCTGGGATTACAACTTTGTAAGAAGCTCACTCAGAAGGAGCACACCATAGAACTACTGAAACGCCAAAACAGTTTCTTATTTGCAGTGTGAATGTTATCAGGCCCAGGTGAAATAAAATAAAAAAGCTGGCATACTTTGTTTACTATCATTCCACCATATTTTGGGGTAACTCTTCAAGCCAAACAAAAGTTTTCTGAGTCCAAAAACATGTAACACGTATTATTTGTATTGTGAATTCATGTGCACACTGTAGAAGCCTGTTAAAGGAACTGAGGTGCTAACTGTAGCTACTATTCTTTAATGGAATTTGTTACAAATAATAGTTCCTTTCCAATAAACTGCTAAGTTGACAAAATCAGTACAAGGAACAAGAAAAATCTACAAAAATGCTTAAAGGCACTTATTTTACTCAAAAAATGGGTCCACTACTGAAAAAACACATTTTCAACAATTTATCAGCAACCATAAAAAGATTAGTTAGAAATAAAGTTTGACATACTGAATGTATTATTTCTGTATTTTAATTAATATCACATAATATGAAACAAAACAAAAATCCAAAATGTTACACATCCCCAAGGATCTTCTCAATTTGTATTTATGGAACCAAAAATTCCTCTAACACAATCTAACCTATATCATTAAAATAGTTACTCATAATGTGAGTAGTCTCATTATTTAAGTATCGAGTTTCTGTATACTGTTGAGCTACCTACCAAAGACAAAACAAATACTTACAGACAACAGCAGTACACCAATATTTACTCATAAATCATCACATGCTGGTTTTAAATGACTCGTAACAAAAGAAAGAAAATCCTACCTGGAAAACATTGATCTCCTTTTAAGCCATTCCTGTATTTCTCTGCATATTCTCTCTACTGTCACACAGATGATTAACTAATGATGAATGATACAATGGATGACCTTTGAGGACCTGAGAACTAGCTTCTTCTATCTGGAAAAAATCATGCAAAATACTAAAATGATCTGAGCATTGTTGGAACATCTTTAGACACAAACATTGACAAAAGGTAACTTGAAGTCTAGAAACAACACTGCATACTGACCACTCACAAAATCTGGAACAAATGGGGGCAGTACAAAGAATTGTCTAGTTACAAGCATGGCAAAATTTCGATAAAACACATTCCCCTTCTTCAGTGCTTCTTAATACTTTTTGTATTCTTTTTATTTCTTCTATCTTTTTTAACAGCCAATAAACATAAGCCAGTTTTAAATTTTTTTTTTTTTTAATCTTTCTGTCTTAGAAAAATGAAACATTGAGAAGACTGTTACTCATGATAGATTTCAGCCAAAGACTTCTTCATCAAAGAAAACACAAACATTCACACAAGCAAGCATACCTCATGCAAATAACTGCTACCACCTCAGCTCTGACTGGAATGTAACTCCCACGTGAACAGCAATCTGAAGTGTGGTGGGGAAGGGTGATGGACAGCAATATAAGGGTGGGGGAGAGAAGAGTACTATCTGGCAGGGCATGCAGGGTCTAGGTGGTGGCCTGATGGGACTGCTCAAAAATGGTTCAAATGGCTCTGAGCACTATGGGACTTAACATCTATAGTCATCAGTCCCCTAGAACTTAGAACTACTTAAACCCAACTAACCTAAGGACATCACACACATCCATGCCCGAGGCAGGATTCGAACCTGCGACCGTAGCAGTTGCGCGGCTCCGGACTGAGCGCCTAGAACTGCTAGACCACCGCCGCCGGCGATGGGACTGCCAGGCACAGCATCAGGAGGTTGGGTGTGAGAGGTGGAAAAAAAAGGGGGGGGGGGTGGAAAAGAAGAGGAGTAAGGAGGGGGAAAGGATGGGAGAGTGCATTGGCAGAGAGTGACACAAAATTAGGGTAAGGGGATGTAAAAATGGAGGAGGTGACGGGACAGAGAGGGCAGAAACTGTTGGGCAGAGGGTGTGGGGACGGCAGGTTGCCATAGGCTGAGGCTGGGATAATTTCGAGAGAGGAGAATGTGATGTGACGTAAGGACAGCTCCCATTAGCACAGTTCAGAAAAGCTGGTGGTTGATGTGAGTATCCAGATGACCGGGGTTGTGAAGCAGCCATTGAAATCAAGCATAGTGTGTTCAGCAGCATGTTTTGCCACAGGTTGGTCTAATTTCCTCTTGGCCACAGTATGGCATAGGCCGTTCATACCAGTGGACAGCTGGTTGGTAGTTATAACAATGTACACTGCACACCCCACCACCTGATCCTTGCAGGCTCATCAGGGCACTATCTAGTCCCTGCAAGCCCCACCAGACAGCACTCTTCTCTCCCCCCAATCGATATCCCCCTTTCCAACCCCACTCCAGATTGCTACTCACATGATAGTTGCATTCCGGTCAGAGCTGCCAGTGATAGCAATCATGTGTGCAGGAAGTGTGCTTGATTGTGTGAATGTGTGTGTTTTCTTTGCTAAAGAAGACTTCAGCCGAAATCTATAATGCGTTACAGTCTTTTCATTGTACCTGCCAGCAAATCAATGGGTCATCTTTATGGTACGTAACAAGCTATCTTTTTTTGTAATATTGTTGATATTCCAGGATGTATACATGGACAAGGAAAAAATATTCCCAGAATTTTTCCAGATTTCCTGGTTAAAAATACACTTCTCACTGGATGAAAATATACTATACGAGGGTGAAAATATATTTTTTCCATGTTAAGTGACAGTACAGTTTTTTTGGAGTTGTAAGACTTTTCAATCCTTTGAATGGTAAAGGCTTTATACAATAGTGTAGATCTTCTCCATGGTTTTGGAAACGAAGTCCAGCAAAAAAAAAGAGAGAGAGAGAGAGAGAGAGAGAGAGAGAGAGAGAAGAACAGTGCATTCTGGACAGATCTTCGATGCACTGCAACATGCACATTGCATATTTTCATATTCCAAAAGTATAAATATGAAGTCCTTCAAATACAGCATGGTAGCTTTCGAAGCACTGAAATTGAGACTGTGATGCACTTTTGTCAGCCAATCATAGCTCATGTCATGTGATCTCACCAGCCAAAGTCAGCAGATATTCACAATATAGGACATACGACATAGTCAGCCCGGTGGGCAATGAAACCACAACCTTCAGCATTGGTGCACACTTACAATCAACCTCCTGTGAGAACCTCAAAGCAGCGAGCATGGAGGACACGGATGGGGACTGCACTTGGTGGGAGTGTGGGTCTACCGAGTCGTGCCAGGACGGTCCTTCCAGATTCCCCACAGAGTCTTTCGTTTTGCACATGTCTGAAAGAACAGGAACCATAAACTCATATAATTGATTTGTGTCAATGGCAATGAATCCTCCACCTTCAGCATGGATGCACAACTAAGTTCAACCTCCTGCAGCAATCTCAAATAGCAAGAATGGAGGACACAATGAGGACTGCGGATAGGTGGTGCTCGGTGAGAGTGTGGGCCAGCTGGGGATTGTGCCAAGATAGTCCCTGCAATTGCGATAAACTCTGTGTCTGGATGGTGCAGTGGTTAACACAACTGCCGAGTTTGCAGGATATCCTGGGTTCCATTCCTAGTCCGGTACATATTTTCACTTGTCACCGATGATTCCACATAAAAAAAGCCTCGATGCAGCTGACATCAATAATTTATTCCCTTTGCTTCGCTTTCTTTCCCTCCACTTTCACTGTACACAATATGGATCATGCAAAAGAAATAGTTTCCTTTTAGAACCTGATTACCATTAGTTACTGGAGCAACAAACCACTTGTAAAAAGATGCATGTCAATCCCATTTTCCGTGATGGGGCGTTGGATGGATTGATGCATATCATTACATATCTTTAATGCTGATGTTAATCTGTTGCAGACCATGAAAAACATTTTAAGACTGTGTATATGATATTTTTGGAGAATGTACACCTCTGCAGGAATCACTGTGGATTTGATGAATAGCAATCTTGTGAAATGAAACTTGCTTTGTTCGCTTATGAGATGCACAGGGTAGCAGTCAAAGGCATCCAGGTTGATGCCATGTTCCTTGACTTCCAGAAGGTATTCATTACATAGTGTCCACAAAGGAGTCTATACTATGTGAACTTTAATAATTTGAACAAAAACTATGAATTTTTAAGTTACACAGATGGTCTTCATTAGTGATGATGTTTTACTGTTGGTGGTCAAAATGTCCTCCATCAGCAGCGATACAGAATGTGCAATGCTGTAGAACAGATCAACATACGTAATGGTTGCTGCTGGAACGGATTCACAGGGAGTCACAATCACCTCTCTCGTGCCATCCTGCATGTTTCCTTGTGGCATAGACATTGTCCTTCAGAGTTCCACACAGAAAGAAGTTTAATGGCATTAGATTGGAAGATATTGTCAGAAAATTATCACTTTCCTGTCAGTGTATCCACCTCTCAACAAATGTTTCATCCAGGAATTGCCATACATCATGATGGTAAGATGATGGTGCTACACCGTTAGCCATTATGAACATGCCAGGGCCTAAACTACATCTTTGTGGTGACTTTAAAATGACAGTTAATTCACAAGCTTTGGTTAATTCATATCCAATTCCTTGCCTGGATGAACTTATGATGAAACTGATGGGCATACATCATTTTTCAAAACTTGATTTGTCAGAAGTATATGCTGCCTGATAAAAAATCATGTCAGCCCCCATCATCAAGGACCCTTTCCACAACCTTCATCTTTTGTCTCAGACCTCATGTTACTCAGGTCTTAAGTCCAATTTAGAAAAGTGACACTTCTTCCAACCTTCATAGAATACTTGGAACATGTTGTTTCTCATCTGCAGATTCAGCCAACAGTCAGTCAAGTTGCGGCTATTGTCACCGTTCCATGTCCAACAAATGTGAAAGAGCTCCAAGCACTCAACGCAAAGCTGTGTATTACCACAAGTTCCTTCCACAAGGTGCTTTAGTTTCCAATTCTTTAAATCAACTGCTTTAGAAAAGTGTGGCATCTGAGTGCATCCCTGCCTATGACCAAGCATTCAAGATTTTGAACAATGATTTGCATTCCGACATGTACCTGGCGACCTATCAGCCGGGACTTCCGTTTGTGAGTGCATTGGACACATCAGAGTATGGCATGAAGGCCATATGTTTCAATGTTGTACTAATGGTTCAAAACAGCCCCCCACTTTTGCGTAGAAAATGCTTAATGAAACACAGGAGAATTACTCTCAAACAGAAAAGGAGACTCTCGCTATTACTTATGCTGTGAAGAAATCTCATGTGTTTCTATATGTTAATTTTCATTTGGTGACTAATCACAGTCCATTAGCATCTCTTTTTAGGTGCACGGCACAACTGCCAGACAGACCATAGACCACAATAGTGGGTCCTGTTCCTTAGTAGGTATAATAATGAGATTCATTTTCACCCTACGGCTCAGCATTCAAATGCAAATGCTCTTTCAGGTTTTGATCAAGATGAAGCACTTTTTTATCTCAATGAGGAAGCTCGTTGAACTGTGGATGGATTTCCTATTACCAGCTCTCGCATCACTCAAGCCATCGCCTCTGACTCCACTCTTCATCAAGTGTGGAAATATGTTCAGCAATGGTGGCCTGAGTGGCCTACATCTCATGCATTGGATACCATCTGCAATTATTTTTTTCTGAGACACAGAGTCATGCTGATTGATGGTTTTCTCTTACTGTCCACAGACAACACTCTTCCACAGGTGGTCACTTCTGGCAACTTGCTGCTGTGACCCCCTTCACCTTATAAGCAGGATCACTGGGGCACCTTGAGCACGATGTTGGCTTGTCACCATGCCTGCCAGACCAGAATTGATCATGAAATTGAACATTTACTCAATGCTTGCTCTAACTGTGCAGTTTTTCAGGCCTCTCCACAGCAATGTTGTTCATCGTAGCCTGAGCTATCACGGCCGTGGGAGTGGGTCAATGTATAGGTTTCTGTACATAATCAGGTGGCACCCCATTACAGCAGATGCAATGGTGCAAACTCTCACTTGGATCTTCTCCCTTGTAGGCCTGTCTTTCTCCCTGGAAACCGGCAACAGTCCTCAATTCACCCCTCAGATTCTTTTCACAATTTTTGTGCACACCATGGTATTCAACATGTTTGTGCAACCTGTGCCAGTCTCAGCCAAAATGGGAGGCAGGACGACTTGTTTGCACTTTTAAGATGAAAATGAAGAAGTATATTGGTGACGCCCATGCAATGAAGTACTCACATGCTTTCTTTCTTACTTCCTACAGGTTCACTCCCATTGTTGAGAGGGGCCAGCATAGCTCCTGCATGGTTGTCAGCCACCCACAGTACTGAGTCTCCTGCTTCCCACTCCAACGCCCTTCCAATGCCGCACTCCATACCTGGGACTCTAAGCTGGATTCACGCAGTTGGTCAGTGCGAATTCCGAGTGTCGTCCAGCAAGGCTGGCACATCTTGACATTGCAAGCGAAAGGTAGGCTGGTGACCTGCCACCACATTCACCTCCACCTATGAGTGGAGAATTGGCCTTCACCACCTCCTTCCATCCCTTGAAGATCATCCATCCCTTCTGCTCCTGGTTCTCTTTCCTCACCTCTGTCCTTGATGACCCTTTCACTGATTCTGCCCCTATATGATGCTATGCCTTGTTCATCCTCCTCCATTCTCATTTCCAGCCCTCTGCTAGTTCATCATGGCCTGGATACGGACAGCCATACACAGCAGCCAGAGGCCCCACCGGAACAACTGGTGTCTCTTCTGCCAGAGCCATCCCCCACTCCAGAGCTCCAGGTAACTGTGATGGATCCTGTGCCAGCATTGGCACCACCTGAGGCTGGCATCCCACCAGCAGGTGTCCACCCATGGCCATCCCATCACCATACATGTCACCTTCAGCCTTATGCCTGAATACAGGCCAAAAGGGAACTCTTTGCAACACAGGGGGGCATCCACTGGCTGCACCACAGAAGAAATGGACATTGCCTTGCTGGGTACTGAGAGCTGTCCCATACTACAAGTTAGGGATTCTGGGGTGGCACCAGCTTACAGACACCCAACAAGAGGAGAGGACTCTGGTAATATGTAGTTATGACATCAATTGTACTGGCCCTTGCTGTCGGTCATAGGTCAACAGGATGTGAGGCAGTGGCCCATAAATGTCATTTGATCAGCCAATGCTGGCATATGGCAGCTAAGTTCATTCACCAGGAGATGGCACCTTCAGACAGTCTGGATGGCTGTGCCTCCAGAGCAGCATGCACATCCGCCAGCCAGTGGCACCATAAGGAAACGTCTAGCATTCTTGTATTTAACCCTGGAGCAGAGTGTTCACATTCTCATTCCGTACTGTTCCATGAGACAGCTAACTTCACTCCACTCGCAGATTACTGTTTGTCAAACTGGTGCCAATCTGGAAATGTGCATGGACGATGTGTTAAATATTCTTCTGGTTTTGGCATTAAAATAATTTGACTGGTGTTCTCTGCTGTGTGTGTTATTACATAGACTTTATGTACTGTCAACTCAAGCAGTCCTGAGAAAATAATTCGATCTGAATTTTACGAGTACAACAATGCCGATATTAAATGTCATGGTAATATTCATTGTCTGAAAGGTGCATAAGGGACTTCAGAAAACACATTTCTTTAAAATAATGCTAAGATGAGTAAAGCACACTTGAGTGGTTGTCATTTTATCCTTCTTGATGTATTAAAGTACATTTATGTCGTAAATAGTCTACACAGGTTTGCCGTCGGGTCACTTTGTGCAAATTCTACAATAATTCTTCAGAGCAACTGTCCGACATCTTCAGGTGGTTCAACCTTGCTCGTGGCTAGGTACAACTAACGGTATCCGCACACCGATGCCCCGTTTTTAGAACACACACACACACACAAAGAATGCGCAGCTGCAGAAATCGCAAATGCACAGTGATTTGTCATATTCAAACTCCCTCTGTCAAAAATTGCAGAGCAGCTCTACCTCGCGTGCGCTGTGCGCTGTGTTTGTCAACAGTGCGGCCAGACATTACTCACCAATGGCCGTACTAGGCCAGTGTTATGACAGGTCTGTTATCAAAGAATCTCGATTTTCGCGTCGTGATTTAATAGCAGCGAATGCAGGGTTCCAGGCTGTGCTCAGTTGAAATCCCGTATCCTTGTTGATGAGATTAGCAGATGTATGGATATGTATTGCTTCCTTAATGACGCAGTCCCAGAAAGATGATGCCAGGGATAAAACTTCCATCCTTTCATAAATCATACAATGTCCTGTATGAGGCAGTGTTACGCAATTGCCGACTTTTCCGGTTCACAAAGGTGTGTATGACGCTGATGTTCATCGCAGCATTCTTGTACTGTGCAGTATGTCTGGCCTATATATGCTGCCCCACACTGACAAGGAATCTTGTACACACCACATTTCCTCAGTCCAAGGTCATCCTTAACCGAACCCAACAGGTTTCTCAGTTTTGCAGATGGTTGAAAAACACACTTAATTCCGTATCTCCTGAGGACTCTTCCAATTCTTGACAACATGGCACCAAAATATGGCAAAAAGGCCAAAGTGGTGGATGTCTTTGTATCTTCATTCTGCTTCATAGATTGAACTCGCCTGGGCCTGAAGGCATTACGTATCTGTCTCTCAAAATAACCGTTTTGTTGGAACACTGTCTTCAAATGTTGTATTTCACCCGACAGGCTCTCAGAATCAGATACCACATGTGCTCTATGAACTAATGTACGTAATGCACTACCGCACTGTGCAGGATAATGACAGCTTGTGTCCCAAGGGAGAGGGAGAAAGCTAGTGACATCTCTGCGATGTTAGTTGTTCCCAAGTTTCCACAAAGATAATGGTAGTAGTTTTATGAATTCAAATACTCAATTGCAACATCACCATTTCTGAGTTTAATATCATTCCAGACTCTGACATTTTCATCACATTTGGATAAATTATGTAGATGTCAATTATAAAGGAAACACTGTACATGCCCAAGTGCTACAATAAGCAGCAAATTACAAGGTACTATTTTCTATCCAGAGCATGTGAAGAAACACTCTCTCTCTCTCTCTCTCTCTCTCTCTCTCTCTCTCTCTCTCTGTCACACACACACACACACACACACACACACACATTATGGAAAGGATAGAGTGCTACTCACCATAGTAACGATATGTTAAGTTGCAGACAGGCACAACAAAAAGACTGTTACACAAAGAGAAACATACATGCATTTACATAACCAAGGACACCTCTCACATATTTTTTGACTGTTATCTCTGGCTGCTCAGGCCAGACAAACTGAATGGAAGCAACAATCCATAGTGGAGTGGGTAAGGGGAGAGATAGCGAGCTATAGATGGGAGAAGAGGGAACAGTAGTTCTTGGTGAGGCATGCAGGGCCTATAGGTGGCAGACAAGGCTACCCAGTACAGTATAGGGAGGCTGTGAGGGAGTTAGGGAAGTGGAAGAAGGGAGTGGAAATGAAAGAAGCAGAGAAATGGAAAAGATGAGTGGGTGCATTGACAGAGAGCAGTGCACAGTGAGGGTGGGGATGTGAGCTGGGAGGAGGTGACAGGACAGAGGGGGAAGAAACTGTCGGGTGGAGAGCTATTTCCTATTCTAGTCCAGTCACAGACTTTTCTTACCCCATCAGAGGCCGGGCCACCTGTGAAAGCTGCCATGTCGTGTACCAGCTCTGCTCTAATCATTGCTCAGCTTGTTATATTGGTATGACTACCAACAAGCTATCAACCAGGATGAATGGCTACTGTCAAACTATAGCCTAGAGAAAACTGGACCACACTGTTGCACAACATGCTCGACTTCAATGGCTACTTTACAGCCTGAGTCATTTGGATGCTCCCCTCCACCACCAGCTTTTCTGAACAACAAAGATGGAGAGCTATCCATATGACAAGCACTTCCTCCTCCCGAAATCATCCTGGCCTCAATCTATGGTAACCTACTGTCCCCACACTCCCCACCCAACAGTTTCTGCCCCCTCTGTCCTGTCACCTCCTCCCAGCTTATGTCCCCACCCTCATTGTGCACTGCTCTCTGCCAATGCAGCCACTCAGCTTTTTACTTTCTCTGCTTCTCTCCTTTCTGCTCCCTTTCTTCCCTTCCCTCCCTACACCACAATCTCCCGATGCTACACGGGGTAGCCTTGTCTGCCACCTCTAGTCCCTGCACACTCCACCAAACAACACTGTTTCCTCTTCCTCTACCTGTACCCTGCTATTCCTCTGTATTCCCAAATCCACTATGAATTGTTGCTTCTATTCAGTTTCAGTCTGGCCTGAGCAGCCAGAGATGACAGTCAAAAAAATGTGTGAGGGGTGCTTGCTTGTGTAAATGTATGTATGTTTCTCTTTTCTGATGAAGGCTTTGGATGAGAGCTTAATGTGTCACAATCTTTTCGTTGTGCCTGTCTGCAACACAACATGTCATCTTTACGGTGAGTAGCAATGTATTTTTTTTTCATAATTGTTGGTATACCAACCTTGATTTTCCACAGTTACATATATCATGCACACAGACAATCTAACAACAGACAGATCCATTTTACAATGAAAGACTATGAATAAACACATTAAATGTTCATTACGTCCAATTATAATGTGGTACTACAATATGTTAATGTGGTCTCCAATCCAAAGACTGGATCAATGCTGCTCTCCACACCAGTCTATCCCGTGCAAACCTCATCATCCTTGAATAACTAGCAACTTACATTCATTTGAATTTCTTTTGTCCGGGGGGGGGATACAAACAACTGAGATTGAATTGTATATGGTACTCATCCCCCGGTCACTCTCTACAATTTTAATACCCCACACTTCACTCTAGCACCAAATTGACAATACCATCATTCCTCAGAATGTGTCCTATCAACCAATTCCTTCTTCTAGTTAAGTTGTGCCACAAATTACACTCCAATTCAATTCAGCACCTCCTGATCAGTTACACGATCTACAGTCTGTGAAACGAGTGATTGGTACTGACAGTTCAGGCTAGCAGATGGCAATGTTGCCAAATGCTCAGTCTCTGCTTGTACGCATTCTGTAGCAGCAGAAACAAAAGCGTTGATAACATGCAGCTCATATTTATATGCAAGAATTTATTTAAAGTTGCTACTTGTAATATATAATCTTGAAAAATTGAAAAGAATTATTTTGTATCTAATAAGCTGAAAAATCATGAAGTTATTTGACAAACATCACAATACAAATGAAAACTATTTTATCAAATTGTTGAACAATTACAGTTTTTGTTTCCTTTGCTGAATATTAGCAATATTAATTAGCTCTACAATGATCAACTACATAATTTATCAGTATATTTACAGTTATAATTTGAAAATAGTACTCACAATATGATGCTCACTCCTAACATTCGTGAGTGTGTTGTAGTTATGCTAATGGTTGGTTGGTTGGTTTGTGGGATTAAAGGAACCAGACTGCTACGGTCATCAGTTCCTTTCTCCAAAACTCGAAAACACCCACACAGAATAAAAACAAATAATGGAGACAACAACAGACGACACATCACAAGAAAGACAGATAGAGACCAGACAAAAGGAATTAAAATCACACAGTGTGTGACAGTGGTTGGCCAACCTTAGAGACAAAAAAGGAGAAGCCAACCACTGAGAGACACATTAAAAACTCAGTCTAAAATCGTAGGCCAAAGGCCACAATCAACACAAAAAACATAACAAACACTCAGATTAAATGATAAAAAAAACCCGACCGAATAAAACACTAAACTAAGCCTGCCATGGCAGTGTCATCAGTTAAAAGGGCAGGGAGCGTATCAGGCAGTGCAAACGTCTACCTGAGCACACTTAAAAGTGGGCAGGCCAACAAAATGTGGACCACCGTCAAAGCCAACCCGCATCGACATACAGGCGGGTCCTCATGCCGCAGTAAATGGCTGTGTGTCAAGCGGATGTGGCCAATGCGGAGCCGACAAAGGGCTACTGAGTCCCTGTGAGTGGCTCGCATGGATGACCGCCACACATCCGTCGTCTCCTTGATAGGACGGAGTTTGTTTGGCGTGGTCAGGTTGTGCCATTCAGTGTCCTAAAGTTGGAAAACTTTGTGGCATAAGATCGCTCGCAAGTCAGTCTCTGGGAGGCCAATTTCCAGAGATGGTTTGCTGGTGGCCTGTTTGGCCAGGCTGTCAACATGTTCATTGCCGGGTATCCCAACATGGCCTGGGGTCCACACAAAGACCACAGAGCGGCCACAACGGGCAAGAGTATGGAGGGACTCCTGGACAGCCAGCACCAGATGAGAGTGAGGGAAGCACTGGTCGATAACTCATAAACTGCTCAGGGACTCACTACAGATAACGAAGGACTCACCTGAGCAGGAGCGGATATACTCTAGGGCATGCAAGATGGCGACCAGCTCAGCAGTGAAAACACTGCAGCCAGCCGGCAAGGAACGTTGTTCGTAATGGTCCCCTAGAGTTAGAGCATAACCAACATGACCAGCAACCATCGAACCGTCAGTGTAAACAACGCCAGAGCCCTGATACGTGGCAAGAATGGAATAAAAGCGGCGGGGGAAGGCCTCCTTCGGGCCCTGTGACAATTCGAGCCGAAGGCAAGGGCGGGGCACACACCACGGGGATGTACGCAGAGGGGCGCGGAAAGGAGGTAGAAGAGGGAAAACCCAAAGCCCGGAGAGAAGCTCTCTGACACGGACCGCGATCATACAACCCGCCCGGGGCCGACGTTCTGGGAGACAGACGACCGACTGCGGGAACAGGAGACAATAATTAGGATGCCTGGGCAAGCTACAAACATGCGTAGCATAAGCGCCAGTAAACGTTGGCGCCGTAACTGCAGTGGAGGGACACCTGTCTCCACAAGTATGCTGTCCACAGGGCTGATACGGAAAGCACTAGTGGCAAGACAGATCCCGCTGTGAAGGATTGGGTCCAGCACCCGCAATGCAGATGGGGATGCTGAACTATAAGCCAGGCTCCCATAATCCAGACGGGACTGGATTAATGCCTGGTAGAGCTGTAAGAGGGTAGATCGGTTGGCGCCCTAGCTGGTGTAGCTCAAGCATCACAGAGCGTTAAGATGCTGTCAACACATCTGTGGGAGCCAAGTCAACCGGGCATCAAAAACCACACCCAAAAATTGATGTGTCTCCACCACAGCAAGAAGTCCGCTGGCAAGATAAAGCCACGGCTTAGGGTAAACTGTTCGTCGCCGGCAGAAATGCATAATGCAGCTCTTGGCACCCGAAAACTGGAAGCCATGTGATACAGCTCAAGACTGCACCTTGCGGATAGCGCCCTGCAGCTGACGTTCAGCAGCTGCAATGCCAATGGAGCTATAGTAGAGGCAGAAGTCATCAACATACAAGGAAGCTGAGACAGACAGTCCCACCGCCGCAGCGAGCCCATGAATTGCAATTAAAAACAGGCAGACACTTAGGACAGATCCCTGTGGTACCCCGTTCTCCTGAACTCTGGAGGAACTATGGGAGGCTGTGACTTGCATGCGGAAGGTACGATGCGACAGAAATTTTTTTATGAAAATCGGCAGCGGACCCCGAAGACCCCAATCATGAAGTGTAGACAGGATGTGATGGCGCCATGTCGTATCGTACGCCTTCTGCATGTCAAAAAGGACAGCGATGAGGTGCTGATGGTGCGCAAAGTCCATACGGATGGCCGACTCCAGGCTCACCAGATTGTCAGCGGCAGAGCAGCCTTTATGGAACCCACCCTGAAACGGATCCAGGAGGCCTTGAGACTCGAGTACCCAACTCAATCGCCGGCTCACCATCCGTTCGAGCAACTTGCAAAGAATGTTGGTGAGGCTAATGGGGCGGTAGCTGTCCACCTCCAAAGGGTTCTTGCCTGGTTTCAAAATGCGGATAACAATGCTTTCCCGCCACTGCGAAGGAAACTCACCCTCGACCCAAATACGGATGTAAAGGTTGAGGAGGTGTAGCTGGCAGTCCACTGAAAGGTGTTTCAGCATCTGACAGTGGATGCGATCTGGCCCAGGAGCTGTATCAGGGCAAGCGGCTAGATCACTGTGGAATTCCCACCCACTGAATGGAACATTGTAGGATTCAGGATGGTGGATGCGAAATGAAAGGCTCTGACGTTCCATCCGCTCTTGAATGGAACAGAAGACCAGTGGGTAATTCGCAGAAGCTGAACTCAGAGCAAAATGCTCTGCCAAGAGGTTTGCAATTACGTCGGAGTCAGTACAAACTGCTCCATTCAATGAGAGTGCAGGGACGCTGACAGGGATCAGATAGCCATAGAGGTGTCTAATCTTGGCCCAGAACTGTGATGGAGAGACATGGAGGCCAATAGTGGAGACATACCGTTCCCAGCACTCCTGCTTGCTTTGGCGGATAAGGTGGTGGGCCCACGCACACATGTGTTTGAAGGCGATGAGGTTTTCTATGGAGGGATGTCGCTTGTAACGTTGGAGCGCCCGCCGGCGATCTTTAATCGCCTCAGCAATCTCAGGCGACCACCAAGGCACAGTCCTCCGCCCAGGGGACCCAGAAGAACGGGGAATGGCAGATTCTGCAGCAGTAACGATGCCAGTGGTGACCGAGTGAACCAACACATCAACGACGTCATTAGAAAGAGGCACAATAGCGGCCATGGAGGAGAACAAGTCCCAGTCAGCCCTATTCATGGCCCATCTGCAAGGCCGGCCAAAAGAGTGACGCTGTGGCAGTGACAGAAAGATCGGAAAGTGGTCACTACCACACAGGTCATCATGCACACTCCATTGGACAGAAGGTGAGAGCCTAGGGCTGCAGATCGAAAGCTCGATGGCGGAGTACATGCCATCCACCACACTGAAATGTGTGAAGGCATAATCATTTAAAATCGAAAGGTCGAGCTGTGTCAATACATTCTCAACAGCGGCGCCTCGACCTGTTGCCACTGACCCACCCCACAGAGGGTTATGGGCGTTGAAGTCGCCAAGTAACAGGAAAGGCGGCAGCAATTGGGCTATCAGTGCACCCAGGACATGCTGCGGGACATCATCATCCAGTGGAAGATAAAGACTGCAGATGGTAACAGTCTGTGGCGTCCACACCCGAACAGCGACAGCCTCTAAAGGTGTTTGCAGAGGGACAGACTTGCTGTGAAGGGAGTGAAGGACATAGATGCAGACGCCACCAGATACCCTTTCATAAGCGGCCCGGTTCCTATAATAACCCCGATAGCCACGGAGGGCGGGGGTTCGCATTGCCGGAAACCAAGTTTCTTGCAGAGCAATACATATGAAAGGGTGAAGGCTGAGAAGTTGTCGGAGCTCAGCTAAATGGTGGAAAAAACCGCTGCAGTTCCACTGGAGTATGGTATTGTCCATGGCTGAGAAAGGCGTGAAGGGACTGGGGAGGCAGTTTACGCCACTGGGTCACTTGCTGCCACCGATTCAGTACCCGCATGAGTGACATCCATTGCATCTGAGGGTCCGGCAAGATCCAGCAGGTCTTCACCAGACGCCTGAATCTTTTTCTCCTTCTGTTTCTCTCGCTGTGCCTTCGGTGGTTCAGGCTGGGAGGGCTTCCGTGGGTCAGTCGCAGGGACGGACGACGACCGTGAGGCCCTACAACCAGCGGACGGTGGTTGTTTCAGCCACTTGCGGGTATCTGCTTTTTCGCTGGTCTGAACTTGCAGAGGGAGGTCCCCAAGGGACCCCTTCCTGGTGAGAGGAGTCGAAGAAGTTCGATGCTTCTCTGGCTGGGAAGGGGGAACAGATGTCCCCGATGGTTGGGGCGGTGTTGCTCCTGAAGTAGATGGAGCAGGAGCAACAGGGAGTGAAGTGCCCCCACCATCAAAGGGGCAGGTGTGGTCCTCTGGCTCTGAGAGCTGATGGTGTGTGGTGCAGCTATGGGAACTGTAGCAGGAGTGACAGAGGCGGCATAAGAGGACGTCATGCGTACTGGATGAAGTCATTCAAATTTCCGCTTAGCCTCAGTGTAGGTCAGTCGACCAAGGGTCTTGTATTCCATTATTTTCTGTTCTTTTTGAAGAATCTTAACAGTCCGGAGAGCAAGGGGGATGGTGCTCTCTGCAGTTGACACAGATGGGAGGCGGGGCACATGGAGTATCAGGATGGGATGGTCGACCACAATCGTTACATATGAGGCTGGAAGCACAGCAGGAACACATATGGCCGAACTTCCAACACTTGAAGCACCGCATCGGGGGAGGGATATATGGCTTGACATCACAACGGTACACCATCACCTTGACCTTCTCAGGTAATGTGTCACCCTCGAAGGCCAAGATGAAGGCACCGGTGGCAACTTGGTGATCCCTCAGGCCCCGGTGGACGCGCTGGAGGAAATGGACACCTCGTTGCTCTAAGTTGACGTGCAGCTTGTCATCGGACTGTAAAAGAAGATCTACACTCCTGGAAATGGAAAAAAGAACACATTGACACCGGTGTGTCAGACCCACCATACTTTCTCTGGACACTGCGAGAGGGCTTAACAAGCAATGATCACACGCACGGCACAGCGGACACACCAGGAACCACGGTGTTGGCCGTCGAATGGCGCTAGCTGCGCAGCATTTGTGCACCGCTGCCGTCAGCGTCAGCCAGTTTGCCGTGGCATACGGAGCTCCATCGCAGTCTTTAACACTGGTAACATGCCGCGACAGCGTGGACGTGAACCGTATGTGCAGTTGACGGACTTTGAGCGAGGGCGTATAGTGGGCATGCGGGAGGCCGGGTGGACGTACTGCCGAATTACTCAACACGTGGGGCGTGAGGTCTCCACAGTACATCGATGTTGTCGCCAGTGGTCGGCGGAAGGTGCACGTGCCCGTCGACCTGGGACCGGACCGCAGCGACGCACGGATGCACGCCAAGACCGTAGGATCCTACGCAGTGCCGTAGGGGACCGCACCGCCACTTCCCAGCAAATTAGGGACACTGTTGCCCCTGGGGTATCGGCGAGGACCATTCGCAACCGTCTCCATGAAGCTGGGCTACGGTCCCGCACACCGTTAGGCCGTCTTCCGCTCACGCCCCACCATCGTGCAGCCCGCCTCCAGTGGTGTCGCGACAGGCGTGAATGGAGGGACGAATGGAGACGTGTCGTCTTCAGCGATGAGAGTCGCTTCTGCCTTGGTGCCAATGATGGTCGTAAGCGTGTTTGGCGCCGTGCAGGTGAGCGCCACAATCAGGACTGCATACGACCGTGGCACACAGGGCCAACACCCGGCATCACGGTGTGGGGAGCGATCTCCTACACTGGCCGTACACCACTGGTGATCGTCGAGGGGACACTGAATAGTGCATGGTACATCCAAACCGTCATCGAACCCATCGTTCTACCATTCCTAGACCGGCAAGGGAACTTGCTGTTCCAACAGGACAATGCACGTCCGCATGTATCCCGTGCCACCCAACGTGCTCTAGAAGGTGTAAGTCAACTACCCTGGCCAGCAAGATCTCCGGATCTGTCCCCCATTGAGCATGTTTGGGACTGGATGAAGCGTCGTCTCACGCGGTCTGCACGTCCAGCACGAACGCTGGTCCAACTGAGGCGCCAGGTGGAAATGGCATGGCAAGCCGTTCCACGGGACTACATCCAGCATCTCTACGATCGTCTCCATGGGAGAATAGCAGCCTGCATTGCTGCGAAAGGTGGATATACACTGTACTAGTGCCGACATTGTGCATGCTCTGTTGCCTGTGTCTATGTGCCTGTGGTTCTGTCAGTGTGATCATGTGATGTATCTGACCCCAGGAATGTGTCAATAAAGTTTCCCCTTCCTGGGACAATGAATTCACGGTGTTCTTATTTCAATTTCCAGGAGTGTATATGGAAAATAAAGCCCTGGACCATATTTAAGGTTTTATGTGGGGTGATAGTAACAGAAACATCCCCCAGCTTCGTACAAGTGAGCAAGGCCCATGACTGGGCAGAGGATGCTGTTTTTATTAAGACTGACCCTGACTGCATTTTGGACAAGCCCTCCACCTCCCCGAACTTGTCTTCTAAATGTCCTACAAAGAACTGAGGCTTCACAGACACAAAGGATTCCCCGTCAGCTCTGGTACAGACGAGATATGGAGGTCAAACCCGACAGGGGACCCTCACATAAGGCCGAAACGTTTGAGACTGCTTTTAGTCGCCTCTTACAACAGGCAGGAATACCACGAGCCTATTCTAACCCCAGAACCTGCAGGGGGGTATGCTAATGGGAAACCACCACTGTCCTTACTATCAGAATCTGATTTAAAATAGTCTTCTGCAGCACTGCTTGTACTCCCAGTTGTATAATTAAATTTTCTACTCATTCTTCCATAATGCCTTCATTTCTGGCTGCCTGTCTGGTGACACTTTCAGTACTGTTCACAATGGCACTGAAGTGACAATGGTATGGAGGAAGCAGAACAATCTCATACCTGTGCCTTTTGGCAATCTCATCAATTATCCATGTCAGAGATTGTGGTCTCTTTTGTGCCACAATTTCAAGTAATTCCGCCTTCTTCATATCTTCTCTCAAGCCCACTTTTCTTTGTTTCAGCCATTGAATAATATCTCCTTTTTTCATTGCAGAAGTTGACACCCTATTGTTAACAATGGAATGATAAGGGGCATTGTCCATGATGATCACTGATGGACTTGTCAGATTCGTCATAAGCGATGTTTCGAACCACTTTTGAAAAACCACAATTTTCATCTCTTTGTCGTAATCACCTGTCTTTTTTGACCAGAACATTAACAAGAAGTTCGGCACAAAACCAGCTGATATACCTGCATTCACCCTCTTCTTCCAACAGACACTACCGTGGTCCCCTCGAGCTTTCCATCACTCAGCCTCTGCATAATGAATGGTTAGCATAACCCATGTTTTGTCTAGCCACACTACATTTTCGAATCTCACACCCATGAATCTGTATAGAAATCTGCATCATCATGTGACTGCATCCACCTGTTCCATCAATATGTTATGTGCATTAAACACTGAACAGCTGAAGTCTATATCTTTCAGCATAGTACATAATGAAATTTTGCTTCCTTCAAAAAGACTGTCTTTCTGAAGTGACTCAAGTAATTTAAATAGAGTGGGATGTTCCCCTCTCTTATAATAGCCATATACACAATGACGAAGAGCATCTTTCTGAAAATTGTCCAAAGCTGTCACTTGCTTCTTCCTTGGTTGCTTCTTTTCTGATGTATGCAGCCTTGTTGTGCCACTAACACCACAGTCTATACTGTACTGTTTTTTCCCTATTGTTACAACAATGTTCTTGCTTATTTTCAATGCTGGTGCAGTTTCCTTAAAAACCTAAGCAACAGGAAATAAGGGCTCACCTTTTTCCTTTTCTTTTTCAAAGTAGTCCCTCACTGAACATGCAAATTTACGTGCTTGGCTCTGTAGCACACTTTTCTTCACTTCACATGTTGTGCTGGCACTACTCGCTGCACCGGACATTGTTTAAAAGGAAACAGAAGTAAATAAACACTAACAACAACAAAAACAAAATAAACTACAAAATGAACTATTAATACAAACAAAGAAACAGCAGCACCAGTTGTATGTGAGACACTCACTGGCACGTTTCTGAAATGCACATATCAGGTAGCAGAGCAGCAGTGTGGCTCCTGCTAAATGCTTGAGTGCAGTTCGTCGTTGGCTGGCTACCTGCAGTCGCTTGGCAATTTAATGACCCTACTGAGCCGTCATTATCAAACACTCATTTCCCAGAATATACTCACATAATCTTCAATAGTCTATTTTGCTCCTCAAGTAACAAAAGTCATCTAATGCTTTTAGTGTCTCATTTCATAATTTAATGTCCTTGGCATCGCCTGATTTAATTCAACCACATTCCTATGACCTGGTTTTATTTTTCTTGTTGCTCATCTTATAACCTTTTTCAAGACCATCAATTTGGTTCATCTACACATCCAACACCTTTGTTCTCTGAGGCAGAATTACTATGTTACTGGCAGGCCTCAAGGTTTTTATTACTTTATCCTGAAATTTAATTCCTTCTCCAAATTCTTCTTTGGATCCTTTAATGCTTGCATATTTGTCAGGCTGGATAACACTGTGGATAGGCTACAATCCTACCTCACTCATTTCTCAATTATGACTTCTGTTTCATGTACTTTGACTCTTTGTAACTTTAGTCTAGTTCCTGTACAACAAGGATATAACCTTTCACTACATGTATTTTATCCCTGCTACCTTAGTAATTTCAAATACACATATGAATTAAAGAAATTCATCATAAATAATATATCACAATTTCAGAAGAACAGTGATCGCCATACAACTCCAAATGAAAAAATGAGCTTTATTGCACAGTACTAAAACTGTCAGTGGCACAAAGAGGAGTTCAACATACATCAACACACATTTTTGAGCATTTACCCACATGAAATGTCTGACAGGTAGCAAAACCAGTTTTTAATCTAATCATGAACCATGGACCTTGCTGTTGGTGTGGAGGCTTGCGTGCCTCAATGATACAGATGGCCGTACCGTAGGTGCAACCACAACGGAGAGGTATCTGTTGAGAGGCCAGACAAACGTGTGGTTCCTGAAGAGGGGCAGCAGCCTTTTCAGTAGTTGCAGGGGCAACAGTCTGGATGATTCACTGATCTGGCCTTGTAACACTAACCAAAACGGCCTTGCTGTGCCGGTACTGCGAACGGCTGAAAGCAAGGGGAAACTACAGCCGTAATTTTTCCCGAGGGCATGCAACTTTACTGTATGGTTAAATGATGATGGCGTCCTCTTGCGTAAAATATTCCAGAGGTAAAATAGTCCCCCATTCAGTTCTCTGGGCAGAGACTACTCACGGGGACATCGCTATCAAGAGAAAGAAAACTGGTGTTCTACGCATCGGAGCGTGGAATGTCATATCCCTTAATCGGGCAGGTAGGTTAGAAAATTTAAAAAGGGAAATGGACAGGTTAAAGTTAGATATAGTGGGAATTAGTGAAGTTCGGTGGCGGGAGGAACAAGACTTTTGGTCAGGTGAATACAGGGTTATAAATACAAAATCAAGTAGGGGTAATGCAGGAGTAGGTTTAATAATGAATAAAAAAATAGGAGTGCAGGCAAACTACTACAAACAGGATAGTGAACGCATTATTGTGGCCAAGATAGACACAAAACCCTTGCCTACTACAGTAGTACAAGTTTATATGCCAACTAGCTCGGCAGATGACGAAGAAATTGAAGAAATGTATGTGGAGATAAAAGAAATTATTCAGGTAGTGAAGGGAGATGAAAATGTAATAGTCATGGGTGACTGGAATTCGACAGTAGGAAAAGGGAGAGAAGGAAACATAGTTGGTGAATATAGATTGGGGGTAAGAAATGAAAGAGGAAACCGTCTGGTAGAATTTTGCACAGAGCATAACTTAATCATAGCTAACACTTGGTTCAAGAATCATAAAAGAAGGTTGTATACAAGGAAGAAACTTGGAGATACTAGAAGGTATCAGATATAATGGTAAGACAGAGATTTGGGAACCAGGTTTTAAATTTTAAGACATTTCCAGGGGCAGATGTGGACTCTGACCACAATCTATTGCTTATGAACTGTAGATTAAAACTGAAGAAATTGCAAAAAGGTGGGAATTTAAGGAGATGGTACCTGGATAAACTGACTAAACCAGAGGTTGTAAAGAGTTTCAGGGAGAGCATAAGAGAACAATTGACAGGAATGGGAGAAAGAAATACAGTAGAAGAAGAATGGGTAGCTATGAGGGATGAAGTAGTGAAGGCAGCAGAGGATCAAGTAGGTAAAAAGACGAGGGCTAGTAGAAATCCTTGGGTAAGAGAATAAATATTGAATTTAACTGATGAAAGGAGAAAATATAAAAATGCAGTAAATGAAGCAGGCAAAAAGGTTTACAAACGTCTCAAAAATGAGATCGACAAGAAGTGCAAAATTGCTAAGCAGGGATGGCTAGAGGACAAATGTAAGGATGTAGAGGCTTATCTCATGAGGGGTAAGATAGATACTGCTTACAGGAAAATTAAAGAGACCTTTGGAGAAAAGAAAACCACTTGCATGAATATCAAGAGCTCAGATGGAAACCCAGTTCTAAGCAAAGAAGGAAAAGCAGAAAGGTGGAGGGAGTATATAGAGGGTCTATACAGGGGCGATGTTCTTGAGGGCAATATTATGGAAATGGAAGAGGAGGTAGATGAAGATGAAATGGGAGATGTGATACTACTTGAGGAGTTTGACAGAACACTGAAAGACATGAGTCGAAACAAGGCCCCTGGAGTAGACAACATTCCATTAGAACTACTGATAGCCTTGGGAGAGCCAGTCCTGACACAACTCAACCACCTGGTGAGCAAGATGTATGAGACTGGCGAAATTCCCTCAGACTTCAAGAAGAATATAATAATTCAAATCCCAAAGAAAGCAGGTGTTGACAGATGTGAAAATTACCGAACTATCAGTTTAATAAGTCACAGCTGCAAAATACTTACGCGAATTCTTTACAGACAAATGGAAAAACTGGTAGAAGCCGACCTCGGGGAAGATGAGTTTGGATTCCGTAGAAATGTTGGAACATGTAAGGCAGTACTGACCCTAGGACTTATCTTAGAAGAAAGATTAAGTAAAGGCAAACCTACGTTTCTAGCATTTGTAGACTTAGAGAAAGCTTTTGACAATGTTGACTGGAATACTCTCTTTCAAATTCTAAAGGTGGCAGGGGTAAAATACGGGGAGCAAAAGGCTATATACAATTTGTACAGAAACTAGACGGCAGTTATAAGAGTCGAGGGACATGAAAGGGAAGCAATGGTTGGGAAGGGAGTGAGACAGGGTTGTAGCCTCTCCCCGATGTTATTCAATCTATATACTGAGCAAGCAGTAAAGGAAACAAAAGACAAATTTGGAGTAGGTATTAAAATCCATGGAGAAGAAATAAAAACTTTGAGGTTCTCCGATGACATTGTAATTCTGTCAGAAACAGCAAAGGACTTGGAAGAGCAGCTGAACGGAATGGACAGCGTCTTGAAAAGAGGATATAAGATGAACATCAACAAAAGCAAAACGAGGATAGTGGAATGTAGTCGAATTAAGTCGGGTGCTGCTGAGGGAATTAGATTAGTAAATGAGACACTTAAAGCAGTAAAGGAGTTTTGCTATTTGGGGAGCAAAATAACTGACGATGGTCGAAGTAGAGAGGATATAAAATGTAGACTGGCAATAGCAAGGAAAGCATTTCTGAAGAAGAGAAATTTGTTAACATCGAGTATAGATTTAAGTGTCAGGAAGTCGTTTCTGAAAGTATTTGTATGGAGTGGAGCCATGTATGGAAGTGAAACATGGACAGTAAATAGTTTGGACAAGGAGAGAATAGAAGCTTTCGAAATGTGGTGCTACAGAAGAATGCTGAAGATTAGATGGGTAGATCACATAACTAATGAGGAGGTACTGAATAGAATTGGGGAGAAGAGGAGTTTGTGGCACAACTTGACAAGAAGAAGGGACCGGTTGGTAGGACATGTTCAAAAGGATGTAGAATGCAGTAAGTACTGAGAGATGATAAAGCTTGCACAGGATAGAGTAGCATGGAGAGCTGCATCAAACCAGTCTCAGGACTGAAGACCACCACCACCACCACCACCACCACCACCACAACAACAACAACAACAACAACAACTATCTATTCTAAAGTCATTTCTTGAATTTCCATGGACTAATCTCTATTTAAAAACTAGTAGCCTCTAAAATGAGGTAGTTGCATGAGTGTGATTAAAAAATAATGTGTTCATTAATGTTAACGCTAATCATGTATTCACATCTTGTAAACTGACTCGTTCCACTTCATTTGAATAAAAATAACTGTTCAAATGATCTGTGGATTAGTAACTAACTAGAAGTGTGCTTCTGTCAACACTATCAAAAATTGTCTCTAAGTCTACAAATGCCATAGAGATGGGTTTGCCTTTCTTTAACCTATCTCCTACGAGAGAAGTTGCAAGGTTAGTATTATCTTGCGTGTTACTACATTTCTCTGAAACCCACACAGATTTCCCACGAGGATGGCTTCTACAGATTTTTCCATTCTTCTGTAAATCCTGCATTTTTATACTTTCTGCTTCTGTTGATTGAATTCAGTATTTCCTGTGTTTTTCAAGGAGTTCAACTAGTCCTTGTCTTTTTGCCCAGGTGATCATCATCTACTTTCATTATTTCATCCTTCAAAGCTACCCATTCATCTTCTACTGTATTTCCTTCCCCAGTTTCAATGCAACATTGCCTACTTCTTTCTGAAACTCCCAACAGCCTCTGGTTCTTTCAAATTATTGAAGTCTCACCTCCTTAGTTTTCATACCTTTTTGCAGTTTCTTAAATTTTAATCTACAGCTCATACCTAATAAATTGGGGTTGGAGGCCACATCTGTCCCTGGAAAATTCTTATAGTTTAAAATGTAGTTTAAAAATCTCTGCCTTACCATTATATAACCAACCTGAAACCTTACCATGTCTCTAGTTCTTCCACATATACAACCTTCTCACATGATTCTTAAACCATCTTTTTAGCAAAGATTAAATTATGCTCCATGCAAAATTCTACCTGACAGGTCGCTGTTTCATTCCTTTCCTGTAGTCTATATTCTCTTACTATTTTTTCTCTCTTACTCTTGCTACTATCAAATTTCAGTCTCCCAGCACAACTGAATTTTCCTCTCCCTATCTGAATTATTTCTTTTATTTAATCATACATTATCTCAATCTGTTCGCCACCTACAGAGATAGCTGTTGCCATATAAACTTGTGGCGGGTGTTAGTTTTGTGTCTATTTTTGCTATGATAATGTATTCACTATATCATTCATAGTAGGTTACCCATATTTCTCTTTTTTAATAATTATTAGACCTTTTCTGCATTACTGCTACCTGATTACATAATTATAACCCTGTACTGACCTGGCCAGAAGACCTGTCCTGCCTGCCACTGCACTTCACTAATTCCCAGTACATCTAACTTCAACCTAGTTTTCTAACCCCGCAGCTCAATTAAGGGATCCAACACTCCACACACTGATTTGTAGAATGTTAATGAGAGTTACAAAATATCAGTAACTAGCTGTGGTTTTCTGAATTTATTAACAACTAAAATCTAAGATTTGCTTTGCTGTTTCCATGAAGTATTGACTCACCAAAACTGCAACGTAGTCACCAGGCACAACCTGTTTCCTCTGTGATGACATCTTGCTTTGAGGGATTTCTGTAGCAGGAAAGATAACTTTGATATTTCCATCATTCCTTCCAGCTAAATTCTTCACTGACCTCTTACTTGGCTGTAACCAAAATGAGCTGGTTATTAAAATTGACTTCATAAAAAATAATTAAAGTAACTTGAATGGATGTCACAAAGTTGATCAAATTCAGTCTAAGTTAAAATGACCGAAGAGAAAAATCTGAATGTTAAGGGTGGATATGTTACATTTAAAACATGTACAGAAAGCAACAACCATGACAAAATACACAGAACAGAGTGTTACTGGAAACTCCACAACAATTGCTGGAGTGCTGAATGAAAGACACAGTGCATACATTAAAGTAATCAAGTATCATGAAGTAAGAAAGAGGACATTATGGAGTAAATATGTGAAAATAAGTCTGAGCATGCAGATAGTACTTGATACTTCATGGAAGATAAAAAAAAGAAAAAAAAACAGAAAAAAGTAGCATGAGTATGTTGTATCCTGCTACTAGTGCATGTGGGTGTGTGTGTCCTAAGTATAGTGTCTCCACATGTGTGTACTTAAATCAACTGTATCAGCGCGGGCTGGCCTCCTGTAGAAAGCATGCACATGGCACAATCTCTGCTTGTCTTGTTACGTGTGAAGTCACGAGAGGCTTATGTCCAATTTTGTTCACAGGTTTGTAAATAAAGCCATATTTTTGTTAAAAAAAATAAAAAAAGAAAGGAGGAAAGTAAAGAAAAAAATGACATACAGAAGGTGCAACATAAGTGATAAACACAACAGCAGATGTGAGCTGTACAAACTAAAAGAACTTGGTGAGACTGACACAGTGCTGCTCCGTAAGTATATAGGTGCAAGTCACCAGTAGGCAGCACAGCGAAGACTGTGACGTGTGCACACTTTATACAGGTGGCACCTAGTGGCCAGCCCACACTAAAGCAGTTGGCTCCTGATTGAAGTACACACAAATGGCGACACTACATTTGGCGCACTCACACTGACATACCCTAGTAGCAGGATACAGTAGAGTACAGTGAAACCTTGCTTAATGACCACCTCCCATAACAGAACAACTCGCATAACGAGCGAAACAAAATACTTGCTCAACAAGCGATGTTTCACATAACGAGTGACGACAATGTAGTGTGACTTCACCAGCCGTTTATATGCAATGGAGAAACATTCAAGAATATGAACACCTTTCACTGTCGGCAGCAGCATATGAACAACGTCTTTAGTACGTACTTCTGTCTGGGTTTAGTGCTCTTTCTGCTACAATCTTAGTACTGCTTGTGATCACACATTTTTCTAAACTTCAGTTCACACAGTGTGCTTTTGTGTGCAAATTTTAATAACCTTCATACAAATGTGCCCAAAGATAAAGTGGCCAAGAAGATGACCATAAAAGAAAGAAAATGACCTTAGAAATGAAATGTAAAATCACTGAAAAATGTGAACGTGATGTGAGTGCTGCTGATTTAACATGCACTTACAATCGGTTTCCATTAACTATTTGCACTATCCTGAAGAACAAGGGAACAAGGACACAACTTAGTAGATAGGTGCTTCAAAGGGAGTGAGAAGAGTACCTAAACAATGGTTTCGTATTCTGGATGTTGTCAAAAGGTTGCTCCTTATATAGATAAATGAAAATCAGTTGCAATGGGCCACTATTAATGAAAACATCATTTGTGAGCAGGCAAGAATGATTTTTGCCGACCTCATTAACACAACGCCAGGATCATCAGCAGCAGAAGACGTGTTTAAGGGAAGCTGTGGGTGGTTCAAGAAGTTTAAGAGAAAAACCAGCATCCACAGCATTGTGAGGCACAACGAAGCAGCCAGCTCTGACACAAAGGCTGCAGAGGACTACTTCAGCAACTTCAAGGTGCTCGTAGATTCTGAGGATTATCTGCTGCAACGGGGTTTTTAATTTTGATGAAATGGATTTATTCTGGAAAAAGTGCCAGAGCTTACCTTGTAACAGCAGAGAAGAATGCATTGCCTAGTCAGAAGCCAATGAAAGACCATCTCACACTGCTATTCTGTGCCAATGCAAGTGGAGATTTGAAAATTAAACTGCTGCTTGTTTACAATTCAGAAATTCCACAAGCCTTCAAGAAGCGCAAAGTGCAGAAGAGCAGGTTAAATGTGATGTGGTGGTCCAACAACAAGGCTTGGGTGATGCGAGATCTTTTTTGTGATTGGATCAATGAAGTGTTTGGTTCTTCAGTGAAAAAATATTTGCATAAGATGAATCTGCCACTCCATGTCTTGCTTGTTATGGACAATGCTCCTGCCCATTCTCCAGGCCTACAAGAACATATCCTTCAAGAATTTCAATCATATCCCTCAAGAATTTCAATTCATCAAGATCAAATTTCTGCCTCCCAATACCACTCCATTACTCTAGCCTATGGACCAGCACATTATTTCTAACTTTAAGAAGCTCTACACTAAAGCACTCTTCGAGCACTGCTTTGAGTTGACTGACGCAAACAGTCTCACTCTCAGAGAGTTTTGGAAATATCACTTTAACATTGTTGCCTGTGTCAAGATGACCTAAGAGGTGTGGGAAAGAGTTACAAAGAGAACTTTCACTTCTGCTTGGAAGCAGCTTTGGCTGAAGTGCATTGTCAAATGTGACTCTGAGTCATTTGAGTCACCACCTGTGGCACCTGTAATAAACGAGATTGTGTCTTTGGTCAAGAGCATGGGACTAGACATGGATAACAATGATATCAATGAGAGTGTGGGAGATCACAGCCAAGAGATGACCACCAAAGAGCTTATGCAGTTTCACTGCATTTCACAGAAGGAAGCTGTGGAGAGGACTTCTTCTTCTTCAGAGGAGGAGGAGGAGGAGGCAGCGGTAACACCAAAGCAGCAATCTTCTGGCAATCAGAGAAATGCTGAAAGCATGGTAATCGGTTGCATCATACATTGAAAATCATCACCCCAATAACACAGTGACTATGCATATTACAAATGTATTTGTCGATAATGCTGTGTCACTTTTTCACCAAGTGTTGAAGTGTTGACAGAAACAAATGACTATGGATAGCTTCTAGTAAAAAAGTATTAGTTACATATCTTGAATAATGAAGTACATAATACTGTATGCACAATCTGCTTTGAATAAACAGCATTAATAAGATAAAACTTTTAGTACTTTTTCTGCATGGAATGCATTATCATATTTTACATTAATTTATAGAGGATAAATTGTTTCGCTTAACAAGCGTTTTGCGCTATGGGTAAGATTCTGGAACGAATTATGCTCGCTATGTGAGGTTCCACTGCAACTGAGAGAAAAATTTTAAAGTTTCGAATCAATAACAGTCAAACTCAGTACTGTATGTAATTAGTCTTCCTTTCATGTCTTAGTGTGGCAAATGAAAAATGCACAACCCACTATCTTGAGAGCATTGCTGTAAATTAATTCCAATCAGTTTCATCATAATCTTAAGAATATTTCATTTTAAATCTGAAGAACAAGTACATGAAACTGGGAAATGACCTTCGTTTGTATTAAGATTAATGCCTCATTACTTATTTGTTAACGTTAAGTTGGTGTGGAAGAGAAGCTTATTTCTCTGAATTAAGGAATGATTTAAATGAACAATTCTGTAATTTCTGTGGCACACACTCTTTCAACACTGTTTGAGATTTAACAGTCAGTCTGAATAGGTTTTTCTCGTATCTCAAACAGTGACAATACTCACATCTGTCCCAAACAATACTGGTACTTTACTATCCGTTCTGAAACTGATTCAAGTCACTGAATTATAAAAGTACATGAAAATAATTCTAATGATGAGATTGTAATTTCATAATGTTACTAACAGCACACTTTGAGACTAAGAGTACACTCCAACTAGTATCTATTGTGAACTGATGAGGCAGTCAACTGGCATGCAAATTTGGTCTACAGATCAAGGGTTAGATAAATTTGAATCTCTAAACAAATGCACAGCTGTTGTCTAGAATTTACAGCAAAATCGTGCTTGTAAATCACAACATCCCAATTGGCAAAGGGAGAAGCAGAAGTCAGTCATAGCACTGCTGAAGAAATATATATTTAACACTTATAAGCATTTAGAAAAATTAAATTGAGACAACTGGGCAGGATTTGAAGATTTTCATTCAATGGATATGAAACAATTTTTCTTGGATCATAACTGCATTTCATTTTATGGAAAGTAACAACATATTTGTATAATTCCAGAAGGAAAAAGAGGTCAAGAATACAAACCGACAGACAGGAATCACTTCTGATCACACTTAAACTTTTTTAGTCATGTAGTGATCAAGTAAAATATGTTTCACATTTCCCAATGTTTCCTGCTTTTACTTTGTGTGAAAAGAGCAAATAGTATCCAAATCTGGTAAACCATATGTGTACAAATGAAAATGCTATAAATAAATAACAGCAGACACAGTGGAAGATAAGACATGCCTTAAACATATATGAATCTAAAAAAAATTGTAATTTAGGTACTGATCTCCTTTGTACTTTCCATCTTTCCTGAAGAGTCAAATTAACTTTAATTATGTTATGATTTCACAGTGAAATTATAATCTGACATTAAGACACCAATTGAAAAGCAGATTAGTAAGATAATTGACATTTACTGTTGAGAAAATGTTAAATACTTACACCTTCCACTAAAACAAGCTCAACTTGTCCAATTTTCTCTTGGTTTAATTTGTAAACCTCATCACGAAATGCAGAAACCATTTCGATCAGTCGTCTTTGTTTTACTTCTGGTGGTACGTCATCATCAAACCTTCGATGAGCAGTCGTTTTCTACACACAAAAGGTAAGAGGCACATTAATACAAGAACTGAAGAAGCTGCTGATTATGCCACTTAAAATTATCTACAAACAATAAGATATTGGCAACAATTCTAAGTAATGTATTACACATATATCCAGTTTACAGTTACATTCATTGGTTCCTTACAAGCACTGAACAACAACCTATCTCACAGCACAAGGAAAACTGAAACACATTAAGTCAACTAACCGATTTACATCCCTACGTAAAAATATATTTGACGCTTAAATTTATACTGCATAAATCATTCTCAGGCCAGTGCTTATTATTTCATTGTGTTTACTGTGCGATTCATAGATTATATGTGCTAAAATTGATTACTTGTATCCCTCTGTGAAGCTGTTAATAGTTTATTTTAAGCTTCTTAGTTTTAATGGGCACAACATGGGAGCGATATATAAGAGACTGAAAAATATTCACAGATTCCACGGTGAAAATTTATCCCTCAAATTTTCTTGGCATATTTTTATAATATTTGTGCAGATCATTTAATGGTCTATGTCCTAAGATTTGTCCACATTTCGCTGACTCCTTCGAACAGTGCCATAGCCCTTTGGCCACACCGAGTGAGGTGCTGCAGTGGTTACCACACTGGACAGGAGGATGTCAGTTCATACCTGCATCCAGCCATCCATATTTAGTTTTTCTGTTATTTCCCTAAATCGCTTAATGCACACAATAGGATGGGTCCTTTGAAAGGGCACGGCCAATTTCATTTCCCATCTTTGACACATTCTGAGCTTGTGCTCCATCTCTAATGACTTTGTTGTCGATGGAACATTAAATCCAATCTTTCTTCCTTTGACCACTGCAGCTCTCATTTGAAGTCTTTCAAAGTCCTCTATCTGTTGGATTTAATACTGGTCACATACACATTTAAGCAGTATTTCAGTAGCTACATCAACATCTGCACACATACTCTGCAAGCCATCACACGGTGCATGGCAGTAGGTGCGCTTTGCATCACTACCACAAACATTTCCTTTCCTGTCTCATTCACAAATAGAGTGAGGGGAAAACAACTGCCTATATGTCTCCATATGAGCCCTAATTTATCTTACCTCCATATTAATTATGGGAAACTTACGTTGGTGCATTTACCTTCATTCTGCAGTCAGCTACAAATACGAGTTCTCTAATTTTTCTCCATACTGTTTTGGGAAAAGAATGCCATTTTCCCTCCAGGGATTCTGTAGTACTCACATATCAACTGAACCTACTGGTAACAATCTAACAGCACACCTCTGAACTGGTTCAATGTGTTCTCTGACCTGGTGGTGTCCAAAACACACTAGCAGAACTCAAGAATGGGTCCCACCACCATCCTATAAGCGATCTTCTTCATAGATGAGCTACATCTTCCTAAAATTGTCACAAGAACACAAAGAAGGCCATTCACATTTCCTACTACTGTCCTTACATGCTCATTCCATTTCATATTGCTCTGCAATGTTATGCCTAAATATTTAGTCAATGTGGCAGTGCCAAGCATCACACTACTAATGCTGCATTTGATTCTGGGATTGTTTTCCCTACTCATCCGCATTAATTTACATTTTTCTACAAGCTGTCATTCATTCAAACAAACCAGAAACTTTGTTGACGTCGTCTCATATCCCCTGACAATCAGTCAAAGACGACATCTTCCTGTACACCACAGCATCATTAGCAAACAGCCACAGACTGCTACTTACCCTGTCTGTCAGACATTTCTGTATATAGAGAATAAGATCAGCCCAATCACACTACCCTGTGCCACTCCTAATGATACACTTGTCTCTGATGAACACTCTTCATCAAAGACAATGTACTGGATTCTATTACTTATGAAGTCTTTGAGCCACGCACATATCCGGAAACCTAGCCCATATGATCAGACCTTCATTAACAGTCTGCAGTGGGACATCATGCAAAATGCTTTCAGGAAATGTAGGAATATGGAATTTGCCCATTGCCCTTCATCCAGGGTTTGCAGGATATAAAGTGTGAAGGGGCATGCTGAGTTTCGCACAAGGAATGCTTTCTAAATTGTGCTGATTTGTGGGCAGAAGCTCTTCCATCTCAAGGAAATTTATTATATTCAAACTGAGAAAACGTTCAAGAATTCTGCACCAAACAGATGTTACTTCTGGCAGGTCCATTCTTTTGGCCTTCTTATATACAGGAGTCATCTGTGATTTTTTCCACTCACTTGGGATTCTGCATTGGGCAAAAGATCTGTGATAAATGCAAGTTAAGTAAGAGCCCAATGTCTGTGAAATCAAATCTACATTCCATCCAGATTTGGCGACTTATGTGTTTTCAACTCTTTCAGGAAATTCTCTTTGCCAAGGATCCATTTTAATATGTCCACCATATGGAAGTCTGGGTGACAGCCAAACAATATTATGTTTGTCCAATCCTCCTGCATGAATGATTTCTTAAAAGTAAAATTTAAAACTTTATGCTTTCTTTTGGCTGTCTTCTACTGGCACAGCAGACTGGTCAACAGGTGACTGGATAGAAGCTTTCAACCTGCTTGGTGATTTTACATAGGGCTAGAGTTTTCTTGGGTTCTCAGCAAGATCTTTTGCTGAGGTATGACAGTGGTGGTAGTTGTCGGCTTCATCCATCGATCTTTTAAAAACTGCATGAATTTTTTCTATATTGGGCTGTCATCATTTGCGTGTTCTATTTCGAATCAAGAATGCAACAGTCTCTGCTTGCTCAGCATTTTCCAATTTTCTCACTAAACAAAGTAGGATCTTTTCTGTGCTTAATCCACTTCCTAGTGTTATACTTCTTCAGAGAAAGATTTACTATCAATTTAAACTTTCCCCATAATTCCTCGATGTCCATAATAGTGGAACTAAATTTTGTCCTTTGGTAGTCTAAGTGGGATGTTAAAAAAGTTTATCTGCTATTTTTACCAAAAATCTCTTCTAACCTTATTGACAGATTTTACTTTAGTAAATGCTGTTGCTATGATGACATCTTGATCACTAATCCCCGTCTGTATACTGATGCTGCCAATAAGGTCAGGCCTCTTTGTAACAACAAGATCTAAAACATTTGCATTGTGTATGTGGTATCAAACTAGCTGCTCAATGCATTTTTGAAAGACATGTTTGATAGCATTTCTCAAAATTGCCTGTCCACACCAATTACAATCAATCCATAGATATCCCAGTCTACACTCAGTAGTTTAAAGTCGTCTCCAACTATGAGAGACATACAGTAATTAAAGACACAAATTAATGTAAAAAAAAGGTATTTTTATACTAACCAGGGGCAGCTCTAGCAAAATGTTACTCATGGAATACAACGTGCAATTACGGACTTTTGACTTAGAGGGACAGTAATCACAAATTGAATACGTTAATTTTTCATCTACGTAATGAACTGTTTAAATATACTTAAATTTTATAATTAGTCATTTAACATTTTTAGGTATGGAAAATAAATGGTTATGGTAGCACTGGGAACAGAGCCTGTACGAACAAATAGGCAGTTGGTGCACCTGACCACTGCGCTACCAAGCCAATATATAAATTACTGCTCAAAAATCCCTCACACTCCACATGTAAATTTTTATAGAGCTTTCACCTTTTCTTATGGTCCACTCAGGTAAAATATTCCAGGAACCTGAAAAGGGCATCTACTAACATAGTTTGAGCCAAATCGGTGAGCCTCAGTCCACCCTTCCCGTTAGATTTACATTTGGAGGAGATGTAACTCTTTAAATCTCACTTTCTCCTACACGGATCTACTAGAAAATGGCCTCTTTAGCGGATCATCTACAGAAAACACTTCCATGCTAAAGTTACTTATATACTCACTTTTTTTAACACCATTAATAGCCTTTTGTCCTACAAGGATAGTAATCGTAACTAAAGTGAATATATTAATTTTATGTATATCAATTGAACTGTTTAATGATATGAACATAATAGAGGGAAACATTCCACGTGGGAAAAATATATCTAAAAACACAGATGATGTGACTTACCGAACGAAAGTGCTGGCAGGTCGATAGACACACAAACAAACACAAACATACACATGAAATTCAAGCTTTTGCAACAAACTGTTGCCTCATCAGGAAAGAGAGAAAAGCCAGAGATGGGAACTTTAAGTGTGAGGCCTTTGGGGGTAATGCCAAATGTCAGAAAGCAAGAGATTCCCTCTTTCCTGATGAGGCAACAGTTTGTTGCGAAAGCTTGAATTTCATGTGTATGTTTGTGTGTCTATCGACCTGCCAGCACTTTTGTTCGGTAAGTCACATCATCTGTGTTTTTAGATATAATTGAACTGTTTAAATAGATTTAAATTTCATAATTAATTCTTTAATACTGCGAAGGGAAACTCTCTCTCTCTCTCTCTCTCTCTCTCTCTCTCTCTCTCTCTCTCTCTCTCTCTCTCTCTCTCTCTCTCTGTGGTACCAGTGGGAAATGAACCCGTGAGCCCGAGCCATTGAAATTGCCAGTCAGTGAACAGGACCACTTGGCCAAGGTCCCATCACATCAACTGCTCCTCAAGAATCTCTCATGTTTTATGTGGCTCAAACAACAAGACAAAATCTTCTTTGCATCAGATTTCACGTTTTATGTGGCTCAAACAACAAGACAAAATCTTCTTCGCATCAGGTACAAGTAGGCACAGATCATCACTGGGGCAAGTGTAGTAATATTCATGGGAATTATACTGAGAAGTATAATATTACCTGCACTGTAGCAACATCTATGCAAGTTTATTAAATAAAGCACTAGATTCCATGTTTGTCCGTGTTGAAACTGCAATCTCTGTTAATTAAATTCTTTGCCCAGCGAATTTTAACATTTTCATATTCCACAATGAGACCAGTGTTGATGCTATGTTCTTCCATAGCAGATCTATTGGGCTGTTAACAACTGGAAGGGCATCTGACCACCTTGCACAATTAACATGCCAAATCAAGATTTAACAGGCCAACCCAACATAAATATGGGATAAATACCGAAGAAGAAGAAGAAGAAGAAGAAGAAGAAGAAGAAGAAGAAGAATAAGAAGACATTCATTTAACAATAAGGTATATCTCATATCTGTAACAAATTTTTATTTATTTTAAACAATTAATAACTAATAATAAAATACATTATTTTTATTAAATAATTCTGATTAGATATTTGTTAATTAACATTTCCATTTCATAGGAGATATAGAATACAAATAAAGGCAAAAAATATTGTTACTGGAAGGCACAATGGACCAACACAAGTATGCATCTATCCTTTGGGACCATGTCCACCCCTACTTGCAGTTTGCTTTTTTTCTCCCTCGGCATGACGGCATCTATCAGGAGGACAATGCAACATGTCACACCGTTTGCTGGGTACATGCATAGTTCCAAGAGCACCAAGTTTACTGTATTGCCCCGGAAATCGAACTCCCTGAATTTAAACCTAACTCAATCAAGAATCTGTGAGACGACCTCAATCAGGATGTTCATGCAATGGGTTGTCAACCAAGAAATCTAGAGCAGCTGGCCACATCACTGGAGTCTGCATGGCTCAATATCCCTTTCAGTAGCTTCCACAACCTCAATGACAGTCTTCCTGCATGTCTCACAGCGGTCCACACTGCAAACGGTGGTTATTCAGGTTTCTCACAGGAGGTCGCATTAACTTGACTGGAAAGTGTAGAATTTCTTGGCTAATGGTTCAAATGGCTCTGAGCACTATGCGACTTAACTTCTGAGGTCATCAGTCGCCTAGAACTTAGAACTAATTAAACCTAACTAACTTAAGGACATCACACACATCCATGCCCAAGGCAGGATTCGAACCTGCGACCGTAGCGGTCGCTCGATTCCAGACTGTAACGCCCAGAACTGCACGGCCACTCCGGCCGGCGTAGAATTTCTTCCATTATAAATTTCTGAATAAATGAAGTAAACTTTCAGGCAGGAAGAGCATAGTCTTTTGCTAATGAAATTTCTTTTCTTGACCAATAGATGGTGGGTGAGCAGTAGATTGGAACTTGTGCAATAAGAACACGCATTTGCAGTGATTAACTGCAACTGATGGCAACTGACAGCCCTGTTAAACTAAACAGCATTAAACCAAACAGTATTCAGAACTCATCAAATCTTCAAAGATGATTTTTTTTTTCCTCAGAAGTGCGTTGTACTTGTTTAGGAAATTGATATTGAGTCACTGACCTTCAAGTACTATTAAGTTCAGTGAAAATCAAAGGACCAATCCTCAACTTCCCATTGCTAAACCTGGACCATTCTCAGCAGAATGAGACTTGTGAAAGGTAGTTCATGGAAAGAGATGCATAAAGGTTCACTGGCATATTACACAAGTTATGTGAGAAGTGAAATTATATTCCAGGTAGTGTATGAAGTGTCTTGAGGAGGATATGCATAATTTCAGGCAATGATAAAAGACAGAGCTGCCATGATGGAGGAGAATGTGGCCAAGCTGGTTGTGTAGGGAGGCAGTGAATGGTTGTTTAGCAGAAGTGGAGAAGTGCTAGGAGAATGTGAGGATCTGACTCAAGGCTAAGTCTGACAGAAGGCTAAGTCCAGTGGCCAACACAGGTGCTAACTGTTCTTAAAACAGTGACCAGTCACATTCTACCTCATCAATAAGGACAATATTTGTCTCCCTTTCCAATCCAAATCAGCATTTGAAACAAATCTTTTAAAAGGCACAATGTCTGAAGTAATAATCCACAACAATTCCTTAATGGCACTTTACAGTAATGTGCAGTCAAGATTGCAATTATGTTGCATAACCACTGAAGATGCACACAAAACTTTAATTTCAAAGACCTGAATTGCTGCACATGACATGTCTCTTTACAGATCGTAATATTTACAGAATTGACTGTAAACTGAAAATATCTGGGTAGGCTATAGGTAAAAATTTACCAGTTGAAAATGATGAATTCATCCTAGCATGAACAGTTACACTGTAACACCTTCATTAAGTCATCATGCAAGTTAAGAAAATTGGCTCCAGCCTATGGACTGATACTTCTTTTCACAGAGATATCTCTCCTTCACCGGATTTAAGTCACCATCATTATTATTCTTCCATTTACCATAACTATTTTCAGTGTGAATGAAGGTCATGCTTTCGTAAAACTTATGTTATTTTAAATATATTGAGTTGTTTCTGTTCAACATTTAAGGACAAAAAACAAAGAAAAATATGCAGTAACATCATACCTCTCTCATGCTGTATGGAAACAGGAAAGCTGTATTGTATTTCACTCTTTTGATCAGATCAAGTGTTTCTTGAAATTCTTCTTCTGTCTCACCACAAAAGCCACAAATAAAATCACTGGATAGTGCAACTCCTGGAACCATTTGACGAACATGATCCACTAGTTCAAGGTAGGCTTCACGAGAGTAGCCACGTCGCATGCGTTCTAGAACTTTCGTGCTTCCACTCTGTGCAGGAAGATGCAGACTGCGACAAATGTTTGGTCGCTCATGAATTAATTGAAGAACCTGTAAAATTCAAGTATTAATCATCCACAAAGGAAACAACAGTCAAAAATGACATTTCATTCAAATAATGATACAAAGAACGCCTCTTAACCAGTGGGAGCAGATGAACAAAAGCAAAATATGACAAAATCACTGCCTTTCTCAGCCATGAGTAACCTTTATCTAACAAATGAGATAGAAAGGGCTGGGCTGGAGGGAATGGAGCCTTGTAATCTATGACCCCATATCGAGGGAGACAGAGGAAGATGGGGGGGGGGGGGGGGGGATCTCATTTCTTTTAAGTCTCTGTTACTGAAAGGAAAGCAAGCAGTCATCACGTGATAGTAGTGAGATTTGTACTTATGATGATTTCAGCTGATGGCACACAGATACAATCAATCTTACCATTATATTTCAGTTGGCTGATCAAAATTCCTGACATAGGATGACCATTGTCATTATGCATAATATAACATTATACTACATATAAGATTATTTTTAATGAAACATGTGTAGCATGCTACTTGCTTGTGTACTGCAAATTAAATGAAAAAATTGTCTATCTCTTTATGAGTATGAAAGATGCAGAAACTTTTGTCAATAACTAACTACACATAGTAGTTTCTCAATAACTCCTTATCCAGCTGAATGACTGGTGTCAGCCATGAAGATGGAACAGTTTCTAAGTTTACTGATGTCATTAAATCTTCATGACAGCAAATTTTACAAATTTATGGACAAGAAGATGCAGTAGCCAGCCTAGTCTTACTGAAATTTTTAGAGATCCAGAATAATCCACTAGTTCTGTGCCCTTTTCTGGTTGTGTGTTCAATGAACTTAATACTTATTCCACCAAGTTAGTTTAATACAAATTCTGAAAGAATGAATTCATTTCATACAACATACAACAAAAAGAGACAAATAAAAAATGAGCATATAAACTCTAAAGCTATGCATAGTTAACAGTCTGCCTCACTTCTTTTTTTAATTTCTATTGGTGGTGATCAGTTTTGATCATCATAACCATCAAACGAGGAGAGTAAGTGCATCAGGAATGTGTCTGATACAAAGTAATTTAGTTCCTCCCCTCCCCTCCCCCAAGTTCTTCCACAAGGAAGTGAACTGTACCTGGATATTTTACAGGGTTGACTAGTGTTTACCAAATTACTGGTAAGATTTTGTGTTTGCGTACATCTTAGTGCATAGCTTTGTGTGAGGCTGCTTCCTCATGCAGTTCTTCTGCCACCAGAAGAGTTATGTCACTGACTACATTCAAATCTCATGTTAGTACACAACACAGAGTTTCAATCAGCCAAAGATTTCTAGCACGCACTGATATTGAACTAACTGTTAGAACTACATGGTGGACTGCTAACAATTTAACTCCAACAGTCGTGAAGCTTTCACATACTTAGCGCTGACTGTAGTACACTATGTTATATCTGTCAGCTGCCATTGCCAGTAAATACAATTTTGTACATGAATTAGATTATCTACTTCAGTGCTTTATGATATGATAGCAAAAATTTATAACTGACCAAGAAGAGGAGAAGAATGAGTTTGTGAAAAGCACTACAGACCAGTATTCTAACTGATATGAATTTTCAGGTGGCCAGCACTCGTTGTTCGCAACTGACATTCACAGGTGTTCAAGATATATTCCATGCAGAGGGGCATGCACTGACACACAAGAACTCCAAATTACTCATTTTTATTTACACTTCCTTAGTTAGTTGTCTTTCAGTTCAAGGTCAAAAATATTTATGTCTTGCTATTGGCTCTGACACTACAGAAAAAATGATTTGTGCCACTTTTTGGAACCATAATTTTTTATTTATTTCATCGTATGTTCATCACTGTTCTGCAACCATCAGCAGGCACTATATTCTATTAATTTCTGAAAATAAATGCACTTTTATGTACAGGCTGCTCAAAATATTCTTCTTGTGTCCCTTTACATTTATGCATTGCAAGGTTAGAATCTTACATCATTGTTCTCTTTGGAAATGAAGAGTTTTAACACCTAATACAATAAGTCATCTGCAAACTAATGAAAAAAAATGTTAATTTTAAACTGAAGAGCAATTATTTGGTTAGAACAGGGCTTGTATCTGACAAATACATGTTGTGTTACATATTCTACTGCTTTATATACTTGAAGAACCAAAATCTGAAGTTCAGTTTATCTTTATTTACTTATGTGTTAAGGATGGTAGATGCTCGGGTGTTACACCTTTTTATTCAGATAGATGTGAAATGGCGTATTTTTTCACCTCACATATTTAGTTTCAACATCTTTAGCTGCTGTTTGTGAGAATTTTAGGATGAACAACAAATTCACAAGGCACACAGGCACCTCCTGTCACAACGGGCAGTCCAGAAAAGTAATAAGAACAAAAAATGATATTAGTAATAATAATAAATCAACTTTTCAAACCCCCAAGAAATTTATTATATACATTTTAATATGCAAGCAGCCATGCGTTGTGGAATCTTTGTTTACAGTGGACGCATAGCTCATATGCTGCAGGTAGTTATTCATATTGTTATAGTCGAAGATGCTGCTGTGATGGATATAATAAAAAAAATGTCTCAAATTGTAGCACATTTTAAAGGAAGTCAACGAGCTTTCCAATATTTAAACACATTTAAAGAAACCTGCAACTTACCCACACACATTTGGTTCTTGATGTCGAAACCCACTGGAACAGCACTTATTTAATGTTGAAAAGACTCATTGAACAAAAGACTGCTATCAGTTTATACATGGCAGAATGCAGTGGGGTAATAGTCCCACCTGCACAAGAATGGGTAGAAATAAGCTACTGTATAACAGACTTAAATGCTTTCATCAGGTAACACTTGATATTTCAAGTGACTCTTCATCAGTATCATTAATAATGTCATTGACAGTTATGCTTAATTGAAAATTGACCACAAAAGATGAAGATCCTGAAAATGTAAAACTGTTCAAGACCCAGTTGTGAGAGTTTGTTAACAGGAGATTTTATTATGCAATAAATACTCTGCATTTATTGGTTGCAGCTTTAATGGATCCCTGTTTTAAAACTAAGTTTTTGATTAGAATTATCATTTCTATGGGAGAATGAGTCTCAATCAATTCAAATAGCTCATATGGACATAGATGTTGATGAGCCTGGACCTTACTGTTCAACGTCAATGGCAGATATCGAAACTGCATCCTCAAAAAATGATAAACTTCCATCATGTGTTACAAGTGGTAATGAGTAGGGTTTGGAACATCACTATCCACCTTTTGAAGACCATCCAACAATTTTTTTAAAAAAGATCCTTTGCTTTCGAAGAATGTTGACTTTCATGAATATTGGGCTTCTAGTCCATATACTTACCTAGGCCCAATTGCACTAAAATGTTTATTTGCTTCACCTACAAGTGTTCCTTGTGAACAATTGTTCAGTGCAGCAGGACAGGTATATGCGGACAGGTGATCTAACTTGACTGGTGAAAATGTGGACAATTATTATTTTTAGCTGACAACATAAGACTGTTTAACTCTGATTGTTAATTCTTTTTCACTGATAGATATGCTATTGGAAATTTAAGATTCATTTGGCTATTATTATGTGTTCTCCAACTGTAATTGTTCAAGTACCTTGTTTTACGTACAGAAATATTGTAAGTGACTTTATTTCAAAGTGTTGTTATTTCTGCCAAGTGCAAAATAATTTTAACCATCTCATTATACCATTTATATTATATTTAAATAATCATAATTTTATTCACATTTTGCCAATCTTGAATGGAATTTCTTGGGGCTATTGAACCTCCAGCTTCGGTTCACCTTTGGCTGAAGGTTACGGCAGTAGCTGATTAATTGGCTTCAGCTTCCGCCAGAAACTGACCTTCGGTCGGACACTACACATATTCTTACTGATATAGTTACATTATATAAAATAAAATACAATAAGTAAAGTGTGTAGTAGGTTTATGAGGTGTAACAGTCATTACAGAACCTGGTCATTCTATAGACCACTATGCTCCTATAAAATGCCGAACTGAAAAAGGCGCAAAATATCCCGATCGCCAAAGCAAGTAAAACACGGAACTGGGAGCACAGGACTAGCATGATCACGGAAGAAAGAAGCAAAAAGGTGATAAATACAACAAATGGAACGAACTGCAGCAATAAAAGCAGTTTCAGTGTCCTACCTACAATAAACGAGTGCTCTGAAGTGGATATAGAGCCTACAGGCAGAAACAACAAGGCAACATATGTTTACTAGGCCAAAAAGGGCTGGTCGTGTGAAACCCAGTGACTGTAGAATTCCTGTGGTAACAAAAAACCGTTTTCATGCACTAGATTCAGATATAAATGTGGAATCCACGGAAAACTGTGATGAAAACAACACGCCGAATCTATATAGTGACAAGCACATGAGCTGAAACTTCCGCAATAAACGTGAAGACAAACTCAAAGTGAAAATATTCTCTGATAGCCATGGACGTGAGATCGCAAAAATACTACGTTACAGTCATTGTATACAAGCAACTAGTATTGTCAAACCAGGTGCATCCATCCAAGAACTCATTAGAAACATAGAAACAAAAGATCGTCATATTGTCGTCATAGCTGGAGCCAATAATGTATATAAAAACGACCTCCACAGTGCAACACGAAACCTTAAGGCAATACTAAATTCAACACAAGAGAAATCAGTTTTTGTAGTCGGAATTCCACATAGGCATGACCTTTCGGAACGGTCATGTGTGAACGTGGAAATCATAAAAGCAAACAGGCAATACTCAAAGATTTGCAGGGCCTACCAAAATGCATATTTTATAAGTATGGACTCCTTGCAAAGAGACTGTTACACGAGACAGGCATGCACCTTAATAACAGAGGCAAGAAGATTCTGTGTCAAAACATCAGCACGATACTGAAAGCATCTGACAACCAAGAAGTAATTGCTGCTCTTCCTGTTCCTTGCTTGATGCAAGCAGAGCCTGAAGAAATGGTTACTTCTATTGCAGCAGTAGAAGTAGAGGTGGAAGCAGCGATTATACCTACACACATAACAAACGCTGCAGCAGCAGTACCTACCACACTTCATCTACAGGATTCAACAGCAGCAGAAGATGAAGCAACATCTAAATCTCCACTCTCACCAGTTGCCACAACAATGCCTACAGCAGCAGCAGTACCTATCACACTTCACCAGCAAGATTCAACAGCAGCAGAAGAAGAAGCAACCACCTTATCTCCTCAGTCACCAGATGCCACAACAGTGCCTCCACACACCATAACAGCAGTTCCATCAATTCCTGTAGTAGCAGCCTCATCTACAATATCATCACAAGGAGGGAAGAGTAGGCATACAACAGTAGATGTGCTACCAATCCAAGTGAACAATTTTTTAGTAAAAGGCAACAAGAGGCAGAAATCCAAAAGATAAGCCCCGAAAAAGGTTTGAAAACCAATCACCATAGTGTTCAGTGCGTAAGCAATAAGAGCATTGATCTTAAAATATGTTACCTTAACGTTCAAGGACTGAAAGATAAAGAACTTATCATAAATGAGTTTGGTCTTGATAACCAGTTTGATATTTTTTGTCTGAGTGAACAGTGGGCTAATGAGAATGAACTTGCAGTTGCCAAATTTGACAATTTTAGTATAGTAAATAGCTACTGTAGGAAAAAGCACATTAGAGGTGGTGTGGCAATTTATTCCAACCAGTCACTCAATTGTGCAATAACCAAACTAGACCTAAATTTCTTGTGTGATGAACAGCACTTTGAAGTTATGGGTATAATCATTAATAGTCATAAGCTAATAGTAGTATCCATGTACAGATCACCAAAGGGAAGCATTAACATATTTTTAGAAAAAATGGACATGCTATTGAGTGAATTAAGTAATATTAAATGGCTACACTATGATATTGCAATAGGAGGTGATTTGAATGCTGATTTTGATGTTACTAAATGTAAGGGTAGTGTTGCAGATCTGGAAAACTTACTAAGACAATACAATTTACATCATGTTAATAACAGGCCCACAAGAAACAAAGCATGTTTAGATAACATCTTTGTAAACTTCAAGACCACTGAAAACACATGCGAAGTTGTAGTGTTCCCATTCTCTGACCATGACTCTGTATCTCTAAATTATGAAAGTAAAATTCCCATCAATAGGAGCAATGCAAACAGACCTGTCCCAACAGTTGTGATTACCAGACCCGTAACTGAGGATAAAATTAACACATTTCGTAATTCCCTTGCTGACAGAGACTGGTTCGGCCATTGTAGTGTCGATCGACATTACACTTCAAGTAATGACCTGCCAGCCAAAATAATATTTGATAGATTTTTTTAATGCATTCTTGACCCTATTTAACTATAATATTCCCGTGAAGAAAATCAAAATAATGGACAGCAGCCACAAATCCAGATCTCAAAACAGACAAAATATATGGTACACTAAACAGCTGACAGATCTAAAGAAACAAGTTTTGTTACTGTACAACATATACAATAGTATGAAGTCTGACTGTGCCAAATCAGCCTATGTGGAATGCAGGAATGAATACAAAAAAGCCATCCTGCAGGCCAAAAAAACCTACAATGCCAACAGCATACATAATTCCACCAATAAATGCAAAACCGCTTGGAAAGTAATTAACAGTGCTGCCACAGATACTAAAAAAGACAAAATTAATATCCCACCACAAACACTCAATGAGTTTTTTATTAATTCAGCGAAAGAAATAGGAGACGCAATTATCAGACCAGACATTAGTCCATCTGAGTTACTCTCCCAAAATTGGGGTAGACAGTCACTAAATACAAGCATGCTAACCTTCTCCGAAGTAACGCCTAGATATGTACAAGGGGTCATAAAACAACTGAAATCATCTGATAGCTTAGATATATATGGCATATCATGCAACCTGCTAAAAAAAGTGTGTGATTGCATTCTGTACCCTTTAACCCATTGCATAAACAAGTGCTTACTTGAGGGATATTTTCCTGATGAGTTAAAACTGCCTAGGGTCGTCCCAGTATACAAAAATGGAGATAAAGACTCTCCATCTAGTTACAGGCCTATTCCAATAGTACCCGCATTCTCCAAGGTAATAGAATGCATCATGTACCAACAATTATCATCTCACTTTGAGAATCTAGGAATAATTAATGCTACACAATACGGGTTTAGGAAGAATCTGTCAACCATTGATGCAATCAACACGGTAGTCAGTTACATCCTCAAAGTTTTTGAGAACAAAGGCTTTGCTCAGGTCTCATTCTGTGACCTAAGCAAGGCCTTCGACTGTGTTGAGCACATGCCACTACTAGAGAAACTAGAATTCTACGGCATCAAAGGAAACAGTCTCAGACTATTAAAAGCTTACCTCAACAACCGTAAACAGGTAGTTTGTGTTGGTAAGGAAATGTCAAACATAGAAAATGTTAAAGTAGGTGTGCCTCAGGGATCTGTACTGGGGCCCTTCCTGTTTCTGATAATGATCAATGACCTCCCCTCGTTTATTAGATCCACCACTGTATTGTATGCAGATGATATGACTTTTCTTCATAGCAGTAACAATCTTAATGATCTTAAAAGCTGTGCTGAAAATACACCCACTAATGCAGCATATTGGTTCAGAGCAAATGGTTTCCTGCTAAATGAAAATAAAACTCAGCAGATAATCTTCACTCTAAGAGACAAGCCACTATCTGATGACCCTAGTTCTGTTAAATTCCTGGGAGTTTATTTAGACGAAAAGTTATCCTGGGGCCAACATGTAAACTATATTAGTAGTAAGCTATCTAGAGTAATTTATTTATTAAGACAACTAAGAAATTGTGTACCTGAAACATACATCAGATCATCTTATTTTGCATTTTTCCAAAGTATAATATCCTATGGCATTATCTTGTGGGATAACTGTAGTCATATACATGACATTGTATTATTGCAGAAGAAAGCCATTAGGATAATTACAAATTCTTCACATAAGGCTCACTGCAAACTCTTATTTACCAAACAAAAAATTATGACTGTAATAAACCTCTATGTATACAATGTCTTAATCTTTATAAAGAAGAACCTACAAGATGTGAAACGTAGAGAAAATGTACATTGCTACAACACAAGACGCATCAAACACATATACACACCTTACCACAGACTATCAAAATCAATAAATAGCTATGAAGTCACAGGGCACAAACTATTTAATAAGCTGCCACATGCCATACAGGATCTTCCTGAACATACATTCAAAGAAAGACTGCATGAATGGTTTATTGCCCACCCGTTCTATGATATCAATGAATTCTTCAACTGTAAAATGCAGTAATCCAACAGATGACCCACTGTACATTTATTGTAATATAAGCTAAAATATTTCAGTAGTCAATACCTTATCACACTGTATTATAAATTGTAACTTCTTTTGACGTTGTCAATTGCTGTAATGGCCTAAAGACAATAAAATCTTTATTATTATTATTATTATTATTATTATATATTGGACCATGTTTTTTATAAAGCAGGTATGCCTCATCACATTGAAAGCACATAATTTTCACATGTATCTCAGGAATACTTTTCTCCATGGTCTATTTTATTGTTTTAAGCTGTAGACACCCACTAGTTGTATTTGCGATTTGTAGCAGATCTGAAGACGGTCACTGGTAACCAGAATCGCTTCTGTGAGGACCACAAATTTGTGATCATAGATGTGAAATAAATAAATTTATTCTACATTTTCAGATCACTGTTCCACTTGCGACTATGTCACAGCTTGTAAATGTAATATTGTGTGGAGAAATAAACACAAACATAAATATCGTAAATGAAACTAGTAATGTCCTCAGAAATATTCTTGTGAGTTTTAGCACGTACCCGTTGATAAGCAGTGCAACAACGTTTACTACAATGACTGCACCATTAATCGACCAAGTGATCAAATGCCTAAACAGCAGACCTACAAAACATATTTATCATAAATCTGAATACAAAATTTTTTCCAGAGAACCAGCAAACCAAATTGCAGATAAAAGATATAGAGAAGCTAATGTAAAAGGGAAATTCTCTGAATTCTCAACATTATTCAAACTGAACTCAGGAAAGACATTTTCAAAGGTAAGTATCACAGTTCTGTGACACTCACCTTTGAAAATGTCTTGTAAGTTTACCAAATGGACAACAGCAGATATTAGCAAATCCTCCCGAACCCTCAAATACCTCAGTTCCAAGAAAAAGGGTTACAATTAGCCACAGTTCTTGAATTTCTATCACAGGTACAAAAAAATTTATGGGATGGTGCTGACTGATGTAAAAATGTCATTTAATGACAAGATAATAAACACTGCAGAGAATAAGAGAAAGCAGCCTGGGATGACATTAAACAGGAAACAGGAGAGACAAAAGCAAAACAATGTACTGGTATGGGAGGATAAAGCAATAACCTAGCAAACTATGTAAATGAACATTTTTCAAGTACTGCAGAGAAATTACAACCAACCACAAAATATGAAGTCAGTAAAATGGCACAAAGCCTACAAAATAAAAAGTCAGTAGGCTTAAATGAAATATCGACATGTGTGCTGAAAGAATACATACGGAATATACAAGCTCCCTCAACAAAAATAATAAATGAGTCATTCACATGAGGAAATATCCACAGCATTTAAAACAAGCAAGAGTTGTCACTCTTGCTAAGGAAAGGTAATACAGAAGACATAGAAAACTAGCAGCCCCTTTCCCAGCTGTCACCATTCTCGAAAATAATAGAATCAAACACAAAAGATAAATTACTGAATTACTTGAACAAATACAACATTCTAAGTGAATCACAGGTTGGATTCCAAAGTGACAGAAGTACAGAATCAGCAACAGCACAACTCACAAAATGGTATTTCACACTCTTGACAAAGATGAGTGTTTTACATGCACATGTTTAAATCTTTCTAAGGTTTCTGATACTGTTGATCATATGATTCTACTAAATCAGCTAGTATCATTAGAGATAGAGATGTAACTAATGACTGGTTCCAGTTGTACCTAGAAGGTAGGGCACAAAGAGTAGAGATACCACATACTGCAAATCAGTTTAACCTTTCCATAAAACACTTACCAGAATTAAAATATATTAACCTAGGAATTTCTCAGGGTAGTATATTATGACCAATACTGTTCCCAATGTACATAATTGATGTTCCTTATAGTGTGACCTGATGTTTTCCCAGCACATTTCTAACTTATATAATTTGAGTGGCCATCCAGGCCATGCCACAAATTATCCATGATGTACCAGCAGACAGACCCACTGTCACCTTCAGGTGATGACTGCTGCTCTGTCTACACCAGTGTCCTATATGTGTTGCCCATTACCCCTTGCACCACTCTGTTCCTGTTTCTATCCGTGCAGCTGACGCGGTGAGTGGCGGCAGTGGCAGTGGCAGTAGCAGCAGCACATAACTGCGAAGAACAATTACCAGTGTCCGTGGTATCTTAGTTCGATGCAGACCTCACGTTACGGGAAGTGACACTGTTAAGTTAAATAGAATGCATAACTACACAAAATTTCTGGTAATGAATATTCATTCTTAGTTGATATGGTGTGAACACACAAAGATATTTGAAAACTGTATCTCATCAGCATGTTATGCCCTTAAGAGTCCTGTCATCAGTATGCAACAGCTAGTGTCTTTCAGTTACATACTATTTGTATGTAAACTCAGTTCTTAGCTATGGAATTCTTTTCTGGGGAACAAAATCCATAAAATATGAACACAGTGCTCAAACTACAGAACAGAACCATAAGAGTATTACCGTAACCAAAAATAGTACTTAAGCTCATTGTAAAGATCATTCAAACTGACAGAGAAAGAGTAAAGTTAAAATTCAAAACACCATTTTCTATGGAAAAATAATACTACACAATAAAATTTCCATAGAGATTAAAGAGATTAGTAAAATGAACTTATTTCAAAAAGGAAGTTAAGGAGTATCTGTTATGCAACACATTCTATACATGGAGGGTTACTTAGATAAAACGGAGTAAACAATTGATTAAAATGAATAATAGAATGTTGATAAAAATCTATTTTTGTCCTATATTATACTGGAACTCTTATAGAAATTCCTGTTCACAGAACACTATTTAAAAAAAAAAAAAAAATCACCCAGAGCAGAGTACACACCGCAGTTCTTCTTTGGTACATACGATGCAGTGTGATGATGCTGAAACCTTGCTTGAGCAAAGAGAAAGTGTCACCTGGCAGCTGGGGTGTATACTAAGCCGTACAGTCAATGAACAGAGTGATATCTTGTGACTTAGTCTCATGTTTTGTATTTTTACTTATGTATCCATTTGCTGCAAACTGGTCAGTAGATTTTCTCTATGTGAAATGCAATTATTTATATTGCCTCTAACAAAATTTCAACAGTTGGTATGGGAGTGTAAAAAATTGTATTTGTTAACTGATTAAAAGTTTCAATTCCTTTACAGCTGGTACTAAGCATAACAGAGAGAAATAAACATGAAGTATCTGTGAATTAGCAGCTGAGGATGAGGGTGAATATCTCACATTTGTTGTGATTAATAAAAACATCTTATTTCAGTTGCTCCTCTTGCATAAAATGCCTTATAAACAAATGTCATACATCTGACTCACACATCACAAAGTTCAATATTTTATTTTTTAATTTCACTTCCCTTATGCAACATGCACAAATTATTCATATTGATTTATGTCATATGTACATTACCTCATCAGGAAAATCCTTGGGATGTGGAGAAGTAAATCGTATTCTCATTTCAGGATTAACAAGAGAAATCTTATCCAGCAGATCGGCAAACCTGAGCCCTCCTCTCTTGTTCTTGTAGACTGTGCGAAACCCCTTTGCAAGATGGGTTTCTTCATCAGGTATACCACCATAATGATCAATTGCTGACATATCACGGTAGCTGTTCACATTCTGACCTGTTCATTAAAAGCACGAAGCAAGGTGTACAGTCTTATAACATAAGGCTACATCTATAACTCTGAACTAATTAGACATTAAGTCAGTTCATCCCTCGACAAATCATCAATATATGAACTAAAACCAGTGTCTTTGGTGAATGAGTCATGATTCAAGACACTTGGAAACGTCATCGCACACATTCTAGCTTTTCACAAATATCCTGGATTTACTACCTCACTTCTTATCTTCTTATTTTGAAGCATCTTTTCCTTCCTTTTCTCAAATTGCTTACCTCTCTCATTCCATTTTCTGATTCCCTCATTTCTCATGCATGCGCATCCATTCCTTCTCTATTTATATAACTTTGTTCATCCTCAGTACCTCTCATGTTGTGTACTCATGCTGCAAATAAAACTGCAGTGGTTGTAAAAAGTAAGAGTTTCACAGCCTTTTCTTTGCATTCCTGAAAGGCCTGTTCCAGTTGTTTCAATTTAAGCAGCGATGAACATTTGGTAAAAGAGACTCTGGCTCTTCTGTCTGTAATACAACTGATTATATGGAACTGGCTAAGCAATGTTTTCTCTATACAATAATTTCCTTTTTTATTCAATAAGAAGCAATGCATGACCTTTCCATGACACTCTCTAACACATTATATATTTCATGTCAATGTAACTCATAAATGTAGCCTAATTTGGTGTAATCCTAGACAGTCAGGGTGTATAATTAAACAGTGCACAGCTTCACAAATGACCTAAAGAGGCTCACTCTGCACAGGCAGTGGGCTAGATCCTTGGTCGCTCTAATGTTTTAGTGTTAGGCAGTATGTCAATGTAATCCATGATTCAGTGTGCTTCTTCTTATTATGATGCTCCTCACTGTGTCTGTATTTTCCTGTATGTGAAACAGAATTAAAAGTTGGTCGGTGGGGATTCTAATATTGTGTTCGTGCAACATTACAATATAATTATATGCAGTCCTTCATCTTCACTGTAATGATATGACATCCAATTGTATGCTTCTCTTTGGGTTAGGTAGGCTCTTGCCAGAATTTTTTGTAGAAATTTCAGTCTACATTGTTCTCCATTTTACAAATAGGTCTTTGTACAGCACTGTACACCTTGACAATGAGGAACGGTGCATTGCAGTTTCATAAGCAGAGAAAGTCATGTATAACCACTGAAGTCCTTGCAGGGCTAGTTTTTTGTATACATGTATTGCAACTATAATATCAACCACAGTACTAAATAAGTCATATCGTGGTGGACAGCACCCCATCCCCCTCATCAAATGGCACTATACGTAAATGTTATACCAGTTCATTGAGTGCAGATCCCTCTAGTCATGCAATAAATTGGAAATTATGGCAGTCACTGTCCAAATACAAGTCTTATAGTCCAAGTATCGGAACACATGAGGCAATACTGACCCTACGACTTATCTTAGAAGAAAGATTAAGGATAGGCAAACCTACGTTTCTAGCATTTGTAGACTTAGAGAAAGCTTTTGACAATGTTGACTGGAATACTCTCTTTCAAATTCTGAAGGTGGCAGGGGTAAAATACAGGGAGCGAAAAGCTATTTACAATTTGTACAGAAACCAGATGGCAGTTATAAGAGTCGAGGGACATCAGAGGGAAGCGGTGGTTGGGAAGGGAGTGAGACAGGATTGTAGCCTCTCCCCGATGTTATTCAATCTCTGTATCGAGCAAGCAGTGAAGGAAACAAAAGAAAAATTTGGAGTAGGTATTAAATTCCATGGAGAAGAAATAAAAACTTTGAGGTTCACCGATGACAATGTAATTCTGTCAGAGACAGCAAAGGACGTGGAAGAGCAGTTGAATGGAATGGATAGTGTCTTGAAAGGAGGGTATAAGATGAACATCAACAAAAGCAAAACAAGGATAATGGAATGTAGTTGAATTAAGTCGGGTGATGCTGAGGGTATTAGATTAGGAAATGAGACACTTAAAGAAGTAAAGGAGTTTTGCTATTTGGGGAGCAAAATAACTGATGATGGTCGAAGTAGAGAGGATATAAAATGTAGACTGGCAATGGCAAGGAAAGCATTTCTGAAGAAGAGAAATTTGTTAACATCGAGTATAGATTTAAGTGCCAGGCAAGAGAAAACACATATACATGTTAAAGAAATGTGCAAGCTTTTGGAGCCAGTGGCTTCTTCTTCCAACAGACTCCCTTCAGCAGGAGGGTTGAAGGGGAATGAAGAGAGATGAAGGAAAAGGACTGGTGAAGTTTAGGAAATGGGGAGAGTTTGAAAAAGTCACCCAGAACACCGGGTCAGAGAAGACTTACCAGACGGGATGAGAAGGAAAGACTCTCTTCCTGCATCCCTCCTTGTTCCCCCATCAACCCTTCTGATAGAAAAAGGAGTCATTGGCTCCAAAAGCTTGCACATTTCTTTAATCTTAATATATGTGTTTTCTCCTGCTCTGACACTGGGCCACAGAAAACAGATTGTGCTGTTGAGTTTGTGACCCATTCTTTGTTGTATTGCAGGTTGAAAGTTGTTTTGGGGTAGCCAAATACAATGATCTACTAGAGCTGTAATTGCTCAGGACATTAAATAAGCATCTTGGCACTTCTTGACAAATGAAAGGATCTTAATATACACTGCCTGACCAAAAAAGCAAAGCACATAGAAGAAGTCGTCAGACGTCCATGTAACTTCGTACATGTACACATCTTTGGCAGGTGTCTAAAACATTACAGTTGCAATTCTCTGTGACACGTACAATGGCACCAGATGCATTAGTGTCATTCATGCTTAGCATTGTCACCAGCCCTAGTGGGCATACAAAGTACGTTAACAGTGTCAGATACTGAGACATCACTGTGATGAACACAGATATACTGAGTAATCATGTGAGATAGCGAGAGAGTTTGAAAGGGGCCACATTTTGGGTTCCATTTAGCTGTCTCATTGAATTATGCAACATAGAGATTCATGTGGCATTCAGATGTGATAGTGACCTGATGTTGGACTGTATGAGAATGTGGGGGCACACACACTTGTTGTCAAGGTCTCAATTGATCTTGTCTGACAATCACAAGGGAGGATCAAACATACTGACCACCAAACACACCATAACCCTTTCAAATCTATGCCAGCTACCTGCGAATAAGTACTGGATTCTCTGCAACATTCTGCGTCATCCTGCACCACTGGCTGAAAACTAGCAGCATCCAGACTAGGGAATTACATTCCCATACGAATGGTGCCATAAACACAACAACACAAACAGCTGCATTTGGACTGGTGCTGTGACAAGGAAGAATGGACAGCTGATGAATGGCATAACACTGTTTTCTGTTGAAACTTCCTGGCAGATTAAAACTGTGTGCCCGACCAAGACTCGAACTCGGGACCTTTGCCTTTCGTGGGTAAGTGCTCTACCATCTGAGCTACTGAAGCACAAGTCATGCCCGGTCCTCACAGCTTTACTTCTGCCAGTATCTCGTCTCCTACCTTCGAAACTTTACAGAAGCTCTCCTGCGAAACTTGAAGAACTAGCGCTCCTGAAAGAAAGTTTCATATCAGCACACACTCCGCTGCAGAGTGAAAATCTCATTCTGGAAACGCCTCCCAGGCTGTGGCTAAGCCATGTCTCCGCAATGTTAATTCTTAATTTCTTTGCGTGTTTTTGGTACTTGCATTGTTTAATTCATAAATTTCGGGCGTATTATAGTATTTGAGAGTTGTAGCATCGCGTTTTAGTACCTGAATAGTGTAAATTCGCGTAGTCGTTTGTCTTCTGTTTTTGTTTTGAACGGCCAGTGTCGGTTGGTCACAGTCAGTGTGCTCCCTGCCGCCGTTGGATAAGCAGCTGCAGCAGCAAGTCATATACTCCTAGCTTACTCATTTTTTACATAGTTTAATTCTTAATTTCTTTGCGTGTTTTTGGTACTTGCATTGTTTAATTCATAAATTTCGGGAGTATTATAGTATTTGAGAGTTGTAGCATCGCGTTTTAGTACCTGAATAGTGTAAATTCGCATAGTCTCCTTCCGCCGCCGAGCAGTGCCAGCAGTGCGCAAGTAGCAGCATTACTGCATTTACTAGGCAATCTTGTATTTGAATAACCATTTAAATTTTGTCGATTTGTTTGCGCTCTCTGTAGATTAGTTCAGACGTTCTTTGCAAAACAGTTTTTAGCATGGATAGGGACTGCAACTGCTGTGTTCAGATGCAGGCTGAGTTGGCATCCCTTCGCTCCCAGCTTCAGGCAGTGTTGGCTTCAGTCACACAGCTTGAGGCTGTTGCCAATGGGCATCACTGTGGGGGTCCGGATGGGGGTTTGTCGGGGACGGCCAGCTCGTCCCACGCATCCCCCGATCGGACTACGACTGTGGTTGCCCGGGATATTGCCCGCATTGAGGCTGATCCCTCACCTGTGGTAGAGTGGGAGGTCATCTCAAGGTGTGGCAGGGGGCGAAAGACATTCTGGAGGGCTGAACGGAAGGCCTCTCCAGTTTGTCTGACGAACCAGTTTCAGGCTCTGTCTCAGGCTGATACTGATCTTCGGCCTGACATGGCTGCTTGTCCTGTTCCAGAGGTTGCCCCTCAGTCTGCAAGATCCGGGCGGTCGCAGAGGGTGGGCTTACTGGTAGTTGGGAGCTCCAACATCAGGCGCGTAATGGGGCCCCTTAGGGAAATGGCAGCAAGAGAGGGGAAGAAAACCAATGTGCACTCCGTGTGCATACCGTGGGGAGTCATTCCAGATGTGGAAAGGGTCCTTCCGGATGCCATGAAGGGTACAGGGTGCACCCATCTGCAGGTGGTCGCTCATGTCGGCACCAATGATGTGTGTCGCTATGGATCGGAGGAAATCCTCTCTGGCTTCCGGCGGCTATCTGATTTGGTGAAGACTGCCAGTCTCGCTAGCGGGATGAAAGCAGAGCTCACCATCTGCAGCATCGTCGACAGGACTGACTGCGGACCTTTGGTACAGAGCCGAGTGGAGGGTCTGAATCAGAGGCTGAGATGGTTCTGCGACCATGTGGGCTGCAGATTCCTCGACTTGCGCCATAGGGTGGTGGGGTTTCGGGTTCCGCTGGATAGATCAGGAGTCCACTACACGCAAGAAGCAGCTACACGGGTAGCAGGGGTTGTGTGGCGTGGGCTGGGTGGTTTTTTTTTAGGTTAGATGGCCTTGGGCAAGTACAGAAAGGGCAACAGCCTCAACAGGTGCAGGACAAAGTCAGGACATGCGGGGACCAAGCAGCAATCGGTATTATAATGGTCAACTGTCGAAGCTGCGTTGGTAAAGTACCAGAACTTCAAGCGCTGATAGAAAGCACCGAAGCTGAAATCGTTATAGGTACAGAGAGCTGGCTTAAGCCAGAGATAAATTCTGCCGAAATTTTTACAAAGGTACAGACGGTGTTTAGAAAGGATAGATTGCATGCAACCGGTGGTGGAGCGTTCGTCGCTGTTAGTAGTAGTTTATCCTGTAGTGAAGTAGAAGTGGATAGTTCCTGTGAATTATTATGGGTGGAGGTTACACTCAACAACCGAGCTAGGTTAATAATTGGCTCCTTTTACCGACCTCCCGACTCAGCATCATTAGTGGCAGAACAACTGAGAGAAAATTTGGAATACATTTCACATAAATTTTCTCAGCATGTTATAGTCTTAGGTGGAGATTTCAATTTACCAGATACAGACTGGGACACTCAGATGTTTAGGACGGGTGGTAGGGACAGAGCATCGAGTGACATTATACTGAGTGCACTATCCGAAAATTACCTCGAGCAATTAAACAGAGAACCGACTCGTGGAGATAACATCTTGGACCTACTGATAACAAACAGACTCGAACTTTTCGACTCTTTAAGTGCAGTACAGGGAATCAGTGATCATAAGGCCGTTGCAGCATCCCCGAATATGGAAGTTAATAGGAATATAAAAAAAGGGAGAAAGGTTTATCTGTTTAGCAAGAGTAATAGAAGGCAGATTTCAGACTACCTAACAGATCAAAACGAAAATTTCTGTTCCGACACTGACAATGTTGAGTGTTTATGGAAAAAGTTCAAGGCAATCGTAAAATGCGTTTTAGACAGGTACGTGCCGAGTAAAACTGTGAGGGACAGGAAAAACCCACCGTGGTACAACAACAAAGTTAGGAAACTACTGCGAAAGCAAAGAGAGCTTCACTCCAAGTTTAAACGCAGCCAAAACCTCTCAGACAAACAGAAGCTAAACGATGTCATAGTTAGCGTAAGGAGGGCTATGCGTGAAGCGTTCAGTGAATTCGAAAGTAAAATTCTATGTACCGACTTGACAGAAAATCCTAGGAAGTTCTGGTCTTACGTTAAATCAGTAAGTGGCTCGAAACAGCATATCCAGACACTCTGGGATGATGATGGCACTGAAACAGAGGATGACACGCGTAAAGCTGAAATACTAAACACCTTTTTCCAAAGCTGTTTCACAGAGGAAGACCGCACTGCAGTTCCTTCTCTAAATCCTCGCACAAACGAAAAAATGGCTGACATCGAAATAAGTGTCCAAGGAATAGAAAAGCAACTGGAATCACTCAATAGAGGAAAGTCCACTGGACCTGACGGGATACCAATTCGATTCTACACAGAGTACGCGAAAGAACTTGCCCCCCTTCTAACAGCCGTGTACCGCAAGTCTCTAGAGGAACAGAGGGTTCCAAATGATTGGAAAAGAGTCACAGGTAGCCCCAGTCTTCAACAAGGGTCGTCGAGCAGATGCGCAAAACTATAGACCTATATCTCTGACGTTGATCTGTTGTAGAATTTTAGAACATGTTTTTTGCTCGCGTATCATGTCTTTTTTGGAAACCCAGAATCTACTATGTAGGAATCAACATGGATTCCGGAAGCGGCGATCGTGTGAGACCCAACTCGCTTTATTTGTTCATGAGACCCAGAAAATATTAGATACAGGCTCCCAGGTAGATGCTATTTTTCTTGACTTCCGGAAGGCGTTCGATACAGTTCCGCACTGTTGCCTGATAAACAAAGTAAGAGCCTACGGAATATCAGACCAGCTGTGTGGCTGGATTGAAGAGTTTTTAGCAAACAGAACACAGCATGTTGTTATCAATGGAGAGACGTCTACAGACGTTAAAGTAACCTCTGGCGTGCCACAGGGGAATGTTATGGGACCATTGCTTTTCACAATATATATAAATGACCTAGTAGATAGTGTCGGAAGTTCCATGTGGCTTTTTGCGGATGATGCTGTAGTATACAGAGAAGTTGCAGCATTAGAAAATTGTAGCGAAATGCAGGAAGATCTGCAGCAGATAGGCACTTGGTGCAGGGAGTGGCAACTGTCCCTTAACATAGACAAATGTAATGTATTGCGAATACATAGAAAGAAGGATCCTTTATTGTATGATTATATGATAGGGGAACAAACACTGGTAGCAGTTACTTCTGTAAAATATCTGGGAGTATGCATGCGGAACGATTTGAAGTGGAATGATCACATAAAACTAATTGTTGGTAAGGCGGGTACCAGGTTGAGATTCATTGGGAGAGTGCTTAGAAAATGTAGTCCATCAACAAAGGAGGTGGCTTACAAAACACTCGTTCGACCTATACTTGAGTATTGCTCATCATTGTGGGATGCGTACCAGATCGGTTTGACGGAGGAGATAGAGAAGATCCAAAGAAGAGCGGTGCGTTTCGTCACAGGGTTAGTTGGTAACCGTGATAGCGTTACGGAGATGTTTAATAAACTCAAGTGGCAGACTCTGCAAGAGAGGCGCTCTGCATCGCGGTGTAGCTTGCTCGCCAGGTTTCGAGAGGGTGCGTTTCTGGATGAGGTATCGAATATATTGCTTCCACCTACTTATACCTCCCGAGGAGATCACGAATGTAAAATTAGAGAGATTAGAGCGCGCACGGAGGCTTTCAGACAGTCGTTCTTCCCGCGAACCATACGCGACTGGAACAGGAAAGGGAGGTAATGATAGTGGCACGTAAAGTGCCCACCGCCACACACCGTTGGGTGGCTTGAGGAGTATAAATGTAGATGTAGATGTAGAACCAAGTTTGTGCAGGCGTTCACACCAGAAGGTGTGCAACATCATAGTGATAAGCGGGCTCATAAAACCAAGTTCTTTATAAATGTGACTCAATTTTGTAATCACTGAAATAACATCACATACACTCTCAATCTGTAAAGTTTCATTTGGTTTCCACCTTCCCTTCTGGGTGCTTCACTTTCTTTGTCATTTCCATAAATGCTGATTTCAGACAGAATTCACTCTATTTATCTATGATATTGTCCACTATTTGAAGTGTGTGTTTAACAGATATCAATTAATCTTTCTATATTGAAACCATGTTGATCTTAGTCAATTCCTTTCAGTCCTCAGTGTGATGCAAGCGTTTTAAATAACAGTTACCCCTGAAACTCTTTCTGTATGATTAATAGGAAAATCAGCATGTGCTACTACGCCGCCTGAATCACCACCTCCTTTAACGATAATAAACTAAGCTTCTTTCCACATGGAGGGTATCTGTCATTGTATTAAGTATTCATTAAATATAACAATTAGATGGAGTGAGGGTAGTGATTGTTTTCTTTGCTTTTTTAAGATATGTGACTACCCCATTTGGATTTAATTCTTGTTCCTTTTTTGGCCATTATTATTATACACTCGTTTCTGTACTAAAGATGTCAATACAATTTAGTTTGCATAGCCACTATTAATTTGATCACTTGTCTTTTCCACATATTGGTGCTGTTTTCTTGCTTGCCAGCTGGGACATCATAGTAGTTGTTGGTACAAGCAAAGAATGGTTGGAGGATCTAATTATAAAACATAATGAATCACATGACCATGAAGGAGTGAAGTATTAGCAGATAGTTTTGCAACAATTCTATGGCCTATGGGAGAATATTTTATGTAGAAAGATAGCTGTTGTCTACTTGCAAAAGATAGATCTATATTAAAAACGTAAATAAGACAGCCCCAGAGGCAAATGTCAAGATCAATCATTAAGGGATTTGATAAAAGACCACAAACAATATGTAACTATTTTTCAGCACGAAATTAATCAAAGTAATAACTTATGACATCGTCAGTTAGAAATCTAGTGGAAAGTTAATGCCCTGCAACAAACAGACTGCATATTAAGATATATACTGATGTGACACCAAGAAGGGACAAGGGATGATGATGATGATGATGATGATGATGATGATGAGGAGGAGGAGGAGGAGGAGGAGGAGTACAATATGAGTGGAATAGATGGCTTAAATCACATCACTTTTTAATGTATTTTCAGTTGAATGTTCATTTTCTTTCTGATTAAAAAAATGTGTTACCTACCAGCAGGAATGGTACACAGCCCTAACACTAGTGAAAATTAAGTTATTAATACAGATATTGTTATACAAATTAAAAATAAGTCTTACCCAGGAGGGTTACTTCTTTGATACCCTGTTCAGATAACTGTCGCACTTCAGCCAATATGGAATCCACTGGCCGTGACCGTTCTCTTCCTCTTGTGAAAGGAACAATACAGTAGGTACACATATTGTCACAGCCACGCATTATAGATCTGTAAAATTTAATATCAATAATATTCTTGTTAACTACCAACTATTAAAGTCAACTTTTATAAATTTATCAAGGGGTGAACACTGAGTAACAGGGGAGTGAAGGACAGAAGATGGAAAACTATGTGTAAAGTTGACAACCAAACAGCTTGCAAAGACCTTTGCACAGATTACATTCATTCAATTATGAGTGCACCATTATGAGCACTTCCTGATGGGCTACAAAAATAAGGACAAAATATTGTAGAATGCCAAAAATAAAAGAGAGAATGCTTTAATATGTTGCCCATGAGCATATGGCAAGATATGGAGAGCCCCTGAAATTTGAATACTTTTGGTAAGAATGTTATACTCACCAACTCCTTTTGAAAATTATATGGACACACACTCTGAGAGTGAACGTGCACAATATTACACTAAGTATGAATGTTTGTAATAAATTAAGCCTTCTGTAAGACAGTGTAAACATGTTTATGTTAAGAGTACAGCAGTAAATAGGAAGTAAGTGAACATGATGAAGGGTATAACAGCAATAACAAAGCAGCAACTCATTTTCAAAATAACACCGTATGAGGAAGTATACCAGTCAGTGCAGTGGTTTCACACTCACACAAAATATGTTTACTACTTCACATTGGTTACATGCAGCAGTTGGCATAGTATATGAAAGGCGGTGAGTAATATATTTACTTATTTGCAACTGATTCTCAAATATTCTTCATCCAAGTGTCAACAGAACATAACATGAACAAGCCAATGAAACGAAAGAACTTTGCAAAAGTGAACACAAAGAAAGATATCTGGATTGTGATCTTTGGAAAGATTGCCATCCCACTCCTGATCTCAGTTTGCACAGTTCAACTCATATTAATCACACAAATAGGATGTTAGGAATGTCAACTGAGAGTCTTGATGCAAGAAACAAGGAAGATAGGAAATTACAGTATTTTGTCCCATCAATGATAAGGTCATTTAGAGACTATGAAGAGCAGGGGACTGGGAAAGGATAGGAATAATTAGGCAGGGCACCCATGGCCCAGAGGCAGCATCTTGAACTACTGAACAGCACATCACAAGTCCTCAGTTTGATCCTACCCACTGCTAAAATTCTGAAGAAAAATCACCATCAATGGTGGCCAAAGACTTCCAATATGAGAAGTCATCTTTGTTCTGCCAATGACTCTGTGAAAGAGGCTAGAGAAGTGTACAGAGCTCCAAAGTAATGGTCTTCCCTTGAGGCGGGAAAGTGTCTCTGACATGCAAAAGAATCAACAGTGATCACCGTTCTGAGGAAGCAGAAGGCAATGGAAATGACGGCATTAAAGACACATGATGTGTATCCACAGGGCACGTGGCTAGTAACTAAAACAGTTTCATGATAATCTTTCCAATGGCTAAATGTTTAGGTTTAGTTCCTCAGTCAGATCTATGGGATGGGACTGCTAAGGGAGAGGTAACCATGGCAAAAAAGACTGAAAAACCAATGAAAAGGTAACATTCTTCAAGCTGGAGTGTAGGATGTGAGAAGTTTGATGTTTGAGCAATGTGGTAGGGAAGCTTGAAAATCTGAAAAGGGAAATGTGACGGCAAAATCTAGATTTTGTGAGGACCAGTGAAGTGAAATGGAAAGAAAATAAGGACTTTTGGTCATTAATCATGGGGGCCTGGAACACAATAGCAAGAGAAGGAGCAGGAGACAGAGTTATGGGAGAATATTGACTTGGCAGCAGAAATGAAAAAGACCAAATGAGTTCTCCAAAAATGGAAAGAGCAAGAAATATGTTTGAAACTGACCCAGAGATTTGAGGAGATTCCATATGGATTACATTAACCCTCAAACAGATGTGCAACATACTTTGTACACATGTAAAGAATAGCTGTCTTTATGTTACCAAGATAAACACATATGAACAAAATGACAGTTTAACCTCCATTTAATTAAACAGTGATAATATAAACTTACATTACATGAGCTAAATCGCTGTTTAATTAAACAATAATAAAATAAATTTTCATTATATCTGTTGTGACAGTGCCACGACATTTAACAGTGCCGCCACGACAGTACGCGCAAACGGCGATAGAGGCGCTCCGCAACTCGGCTGAGCGCGGGAGCACCACCTAGCTATGAACGGCGCCGGCCGCATGTCACGGCACGGCAGTCGAATAAGAGATACTGAGTTGTTATCATGTAACCAGCTATTGTTTCTAAGTGAGTGTGTTTGAATATCCGCGCAATTATTGGTGATTAAAGGTTATAACACGTTTTGGCGAAAAGGTCGGATATTTTCACTGTGTTGTGGATTTGTGTGTTCATGACAGGGCAGACATGGAACAGCTTATGCAAGTGCTCACTGAACAACAAACACAGCTGACGGCTGCTATTCAGGCACAACAAACACAGCTGACGGCTGCTATTCATGCGTTGTCGACGTCGCTTACTCATCATCTGTCTTCCTCTTCTCCGCCTCCATTCCCTCCTTACGACGAGGCCGCTGAAGACTGGGAGGATTATGAGAAGCGTTTGCGGCAACACTTCTTGGCTTTCGGCGTTGTCAACACTCCTATGTGTAAGTCATTATTTCTATCTTGGATTTCCTCACGGATCTATCAGCTGCTATCTCAGTTAGCCCCTTTGCGGGAACCTGCCTCTCTGTCCTTCCAAGAAATGTGTGACTTATTGTCTAACTATTACCGAAAAAACACCCACGTCGTTGCCGCCCGTGTGGCGTTCTACTGGTGTCATAAACAGCCCCATCAATCTTACTGGGCTTCGACGGCGGAACTACACGGTCTAAGTAGGAAATGTCAGTTTGCCACGGACACTCATCATGAGTCTTATGCTGATTCAATTGTTAGGGATGCTATTCTACGGCTTGCTCCTGATAAAGAAGTTCAGCAATGTGCCCTACAACTGCCAAACCCATCGTTGTCGGAAGTTCTAAGCATCGCTCAATCCTTTGAAGTGTCTCACACTGCTGGCGCGCAAATAGATGCGTGGTGTGATGTAGGCGCTGTACAGTCAACTTTCAACATGGACAATTTGCCTGTTTCACAGGAGAACAAAGATGTGGCGGCGGTTCACTTGCGTAAACAACGTCGCGTTGGGCCGCACGCTCGCAGCGAAAACAGCAACCACAGAAGCAGGTTCGTTCCGCACTTCCGTCTTGTCCACATTGTTTCGTACAGCATGACAGGGCCGCGTGTCCAAAACGTTGGGCCACGTTTAGTTCATGTAGGAAAAAAGGCCACATTGCTTCTGTGTGTCAGTCCCCTAAAGTTCCTGTCGACGAGGACGAGGCATCAGGCATGGATGTTAACTGTGTGCTTTCTCAAACAAATAAGTTGTTTGTTACTGTTCGTGTTCTGGATAAAGACATTCGCATGCAAGTGGACACTGGCTCTGCAGTAACTCTCATTAATTCTTGCACGTATTTGGAGTTGGGCTCCCCTCCCTTGTCTCCAGTTACGCGAAATCTGAGAACTTATAATAAACAGAAAATTCCTATCATTGGCCAGTTTGATGCTTCCACTGCCTACAAGTCTGTTGTTAGGCCCCTCACATTTTATGTGGTGGATCATGTGGGCACTGAAAACCTGTTCGGTTATGATGCTTTCCAGTTGTTCGGGTTCTCCATTGATGATGATGTGCACCTCATATCTGAGGATATTCTGTATCAACAGCTGGATGGATTGTGTTCTGAATTTTCGTCCGTGTTCTCTGCTGGTCTGGGTCGTGCCAAGGATTTTGAAGCCCACATTACTCTTAAACCTACAGCTCGCCCTAAGTTTTTCCGGGCACGCCCTATTCCAGTGGCGTTGCGTGCACCTGTCAAGGCTGAGATAGACAGGTTAACAGCTTCAGGGATTCTCCTTCCTGTTACCTCTAGCGAATGGGCATCACCAATTGTGGTGGTTTCTAAACCAAACGGGAGTCTGTGATTGTGTGGTGATTTTAAAGCCACTGTCAACGCTCAGAGCCTCATTGACACTTATCCTCTTCCCCGTCCTGAGGAGTTATTTACCAAGCTCGCTGGGGGCCAGTTCTTTTCCAAACCTGATTTATCGGAGGCATACCATCAGTTGCCGTTGAATGCTTCTTCCAAGGAATTTCACGTCATCAACACTCCTTGTGGGTTGTATCAGTACCAGCGGTTACCATTTGGCGTCGCTAGCGCGCTGGCCATTTTTCAGCGGTTTTTGGAACAGCTCACGGCTTCCGTTCCCGGCTGCATAAACTATCTGGATGACATTGTTGTCACAGAGGCCTCCACTGAGGAGCACCTTTGCAATCTGCGTTCACTGTTTTGGGTTTTGCATTCAGCTGGGTTGAGGTGCAATCTGGACAAGTCACAGTTCTTCCAACCCTCCATTGTGTATCTTGGTTTCCACTTGTCCCGTGAGGGGATACGTTCTCTACGTCAGCACGTTGCGGCAATTAACACTCTACCCCGGCCGTCTACGGTCAAAGAACTTCAGGCGTTTCTAGGCAAGATTGCTTATTATCACAAATTCACTCCATCCGCAGCAGCGGTAGCTCATCCTCTGCATCAGCTGTTACGCAAAAACGTCCCTTTCTGTTGGTCCGACGAGTGTGAGCACGCTTTTGTCCGCCTGAAGGCTCATTTGCAGTCGGCGCCTTGTCTTGCCACATTCCGTCCGGGTCAGCACTTGGTTCTGGCGACTGACGCGTCACAGTATGGCCTAGGGGCTGTTCTCGCCCATCGGTATGAGGATGGGTCGGAACGACCCATCGCCTATGCTTCCAAGACCCTCAACGATGCGCAACGGCGTTACTCTCAAATCGAAAAGGAGGCGCTCGCTATCATTTATGCTCTAAAAAAGTTCAGCGTTTTTTTGTATGGTTCTAAGTTTCACCTCATCACCGATCACAAGCTGCTGGTCTCTCTGTTCAGCCCATCGGCATCGCTTCCGGATAAGGCAGCTCACCGCCTGCAACATTGGGCCTTATACTTGTCTTGTTTTCACTATGAGATTCACTATCGCCCCATGGCCCAGCACGCCAACGCTGACGCATTGTCGCGATTGCCGATGGGCCCCGACCATGCCTTGCGCCTTCGTCTGTCTGTTCGTGATGGTGTTGTTCTTCTGGCCACGGATGTCGCATCTCCACGGGTCATGGTGCCAGCCTCTCTTCGCAAAGATGTTCTCAAACTGTTGCATGAAGGCCATTGGGGTATTTCTCGGACTAAGTCCCTGGCCCACAGGCACGTTTATTGGCCCGGTATTGATTCGGACATCGCCCACAGGGTTGCTGTGTGTGGTCAGTGTGCTCAACAACTGGCTGCACCTCGTACAATGCCCTCTCCGTGGCCTGATCCAGCGCAGCCATGGGAACGGGTGCACGCTGACTTTGCTGGCCCCTTCCTCGGTACTTATTGGCTACAGTTGATTGACGCCTTCTCGAAGTTTCCGTTTGTTGTTCGATGTCCGTCGCCCACCACTGCGGTGACGACGCTGGCTTTGTCCAAAATCTTTGCGCTAGAAGGTCTTCCATCCATGATCGTCATGGACAATGGCCCTCAGTTCTCTTCACAGGCCTTCCGTGATTTTTGTACTGGACAAAGGATTCATCATGTTACAGCACCGGCCTTCCATCCGCAATCGAATGGGGAGGTAGAGCGCCTTGTCCGCACTTTCAAAAGCCAGATGAAAAAATTCCTTAGTAATTTCTGGGTTCTTATTGCTTCACGCCTCTGGGTGATCGCAGCCCTGGCCGCCAACCGCGCACTCTACTGCACCTGCTTCCCCTGTCAGGCCTTCTGCTGTGTCCCCTTGTGCGGGAAAATACTCAGTGGGCGCCAACATGTGGGCACGAGGGTATGCATCTCGCCCTAAATGGATTCCAGGGGTGGTCAAGGCTCTTCGCGGCCGCTGGCTTTGTGAAATACGTATGGACGATGGCATGGTTGTTCGCCATTACGACCAGATGCGCCCACGAGTGGTGGCCACGCCGGTGCCACCGCCCCTTCCTTCGCCTCCACCAGCCTGAGAAGCCAGTCCTGTCGCTTCTGCCGATCTACCGTACGCGTTGATGCAGCCGACGTCGCTACCGCTTCCGAGTACGCCGGAACAGGCGCCAGTCGCAACGCCGCCTTCACCGGGACCCATCTTGCTGGAGCACACCCCCAGGTCCACGACACCTATGGATGCTGCTCCGGAGTTTTCACCCATCATCTCGTCCAGGAGGCACGTTCCACGCAAGAGCTTCCGTCCTGGACATTTTCGACCATACTCTCGTGTCTCTCTGCGGGATCTTCTCAGGGCCTCACAAGAGGCCATGGATGTCTCCGCGCTGTCCATGTCTCCAAGGGAGTGAGTGGTGGTTTTTTTTTCCCAAGGGGGGAAAGTGTTGTGATGGTGCAACAACATTTAACAGTGCCGCCACGACAGTATGCGCAAACGGCGATAGAGGCGTTCCGCAACTCGGCTGAGCGCGGGAGCGCCACCTAGCTACGAACGGCGCCGGCCGCATGTCACGGCACGGCAGTCGAATAAGAGATACTGAGTTGTTATCATGTAACCAGCTATTGTTTCTAAGTGAGTGTGTTTGAATATCCACGCAATTACTGCTGATTAAAGGTTATAACAATATCACTCTGATGTCACATACCCCACAGTAACAACACACTTGAAGCATTAAATAGCATAGTTGCATTAGATCACAACCAACCGACCTACTGACTGCTAATTATCTCGTACACAACTACCTCATAGTGGGATTGTGTGAACAGCTTGTAATCTGTGTCATTTTCTTGCATGGATGGTAAGTTTTTTCTCACCTAGCTCATTGTTTATTTTATATTACTGCTGCTGGCCTGGACATATGACACCACAACTTAACACTGTGTCAGCTGAAGTAATACAGAAGGAACAGGTACGGGCATGCAGTTGTAAAGGAACAATGGAATGGCGCACAACAATGTTATTTGTGGTTGGCACACTTTATATGTAGGTGTGCCTGCTAGAGGGTTAAGGTCAGACACAGACTACGCATCAGATATTGGATTGTAAGGTGTGCAAGACAGCAGGCCCTGTGGCCTCTTCATACACTTATTATGGGTCATCAAAACAGCCTATCTTGCATTTCTAAAATCTGAATTTACAAACATGCAAATTAATTTTATTTTCCTACCACATTACACTGTCATCCAAAGTAAGTAATCAGATGTTATGGGCCGGTATGTACATGATAGGGAGTAGGATGCATGCATATCATAATTCTGTTCATTTCACATGGAGACGAAAGAGAACTTTTGGACTGTGAGGAGGCCAGTCACTCACAATGGCAGCAAATGGTCAGAAGGACATATGGTCATTGGAAATCGCAGACAAGAGTGCTGACCAAACCACAGCTGCCACCTTTCTCTTTTGATGTTGGGTCTCAGGGGCCAAGCTGACAGGCAGTTGCTATTTTTGCAATGGCTGGGGCAGTTTTTTCACAAAAGCCTCATGTTTGGGGCAAGAATGTGCCAACTCAGTGCCACAGCTGTGCTACTATTTGGGGCGTTTTGGAGAAATGGTCGCTGAGCTCCATGGGATAGCTGACAGAATGGCACCACACTTAGTACCCCAATATCATACTGTGTAGGCGCCCATCGCCAGAAAGCTTCCTCCGTAAAGTCCTGGTGGAAGCTGTGATAGGCTGCTTGACAGTTGTGTCAGCACACATTTGTAGTCACCATAGGGAGGTGGCAGGAAGGAATGGTACTGTCGCCTAGGCTGACGGAGTACGGTATCAAGAGTCTAGACAAATTTGTTGTATGGCCATAATTGGTGAAGGCTTTGTTTATTGGCAATGACTGACTGTGTTCTAGCAGAGCCAAGCAGTTGCTCCCTGGGTGCAGGGTGGAAGAGAATTTGAGGAGGTGGCTCCTGGCAGGCATAGGAATCAGTCATTCACTTTGGTGCCCTTGCTGCAGAGTAATTTCATTTGCAGTTTCACTTGTCAGGCCACCCAGACAGACACTTAGTTTCTTAATGTTCAATCTTCAATCGGTCTCCAACGAGGAACCCATCTCCAAGTAGTGGAGCCAATCATGGGTAGCAGCCATCACCAGCATGCTGCCTGGTGCTGTACTTTCAGTAATGTATGCAGCTCTGGCCTGTAGGGTTTCAATTGATTTTTCAGCCGTCCAAAATTCAAATTGAGGTTTCTCAGCAGTGGTAACCATAGAACCACTTAGCCTACTTAGTTAATATCATGGTACCGCATCCAATTACCGACTTGTTTGTCAATATTATACATTTCACCTGTTCTCTTTCTGCTCCCTGCCATAGTAGAGTAGCACACAAGATTCCATGCTGTGTCTTGCCAACACCTCTATCAAGTGAAGACTATTTAAATGTTTGGATTACTTTAGTATACATGATTGTTCCTTGTACAAATTCATGATTAATTTGGTGTTACATTTAATGTAATTTTAAATTTTTAGGACAGCATTTACCTGTTAAAGAGTCACGCTTAACAGACACATTTCCTAACACAATTTTTAGTTGGGAACATCAGTCAATTAATTTAATGATTAAATTAGATGAGAGGATAGTCACTCAACATGGGATTTACATCAGGGCCATTTTAGCACTGCTTTTCACACCTCATGTAGAATCAATGTAAACCCAAATAGCAAACACGCAGCTGGTTTCCCAGTGTACCCAGGAGCAGTTATAGACTCGGATCACAATATAGTAGTGATTAAGATTAGGCTGAAGTTTAAAAGAATCATGTGGAAGAATTAAAGTTGAAAGAAATGGGATACTATAGTGCGAAAGAATGATGAGCTACATTTGAAGTTCTATACGACTGTAGATGCTGTGATAATGAATACCACAATATGCATCTCAGCTGAAGAGGAATGGACAGCTATAAAATGGGCAATCACAGAAGTTGGATAGGTAGACATAGGTACAAGGATTGTAACTGCAAAGAAACCTTGGGTAACAGAATAAATACTTCCACTGACTGATGAAAGAAGGGAGTAAGTTCAGGGAAAGACAGGAATATAGCAATGTAAGTCATTTAGGAATTAAATAAGCTGGAAGTGGAGGGAAGTCAATGAGCAAAACATGTAGATATCCAAAAAGAAATGTTAGCTGAAGGACTGCTTCAGCATACAGAAAAATCATACAACATTCAGTAAAATTCAAATCAAGAGTGTGAAGATTAAAGTGGGAAGGGAATTTCACTGTTAAACACAGAGGAGAGAGCGGATACGTAGGAAGCGTACACTGAAGATCCCTATGAGAGGGAGGACTATTCCGATGATGTGACATAAGAAGAAATACGCATATATATGGAAGACTTGGGGGATAGAGTTTAACAGAGTCTAAAAGACTTGCATTCAAATAAGAGAGAAGAGTTAGGTAACCTTTGCAATTTCTAGAACCTTGGGTGAGTGTGGTAACCAATATACCACAACAATATGCACAAGAATGGTAAAGAAAACTGAGAATCTGTTAGATGACAATTGGTTTGGTTTTCAGAAAAGTATAGGTACCAAAGAAAAAGCTCGGAAGTTGAGACTGATAATGGAAGCATAACTTATGGAAAAACAAGGCATGCTCAAATGTTTTGTTGACCTAGAAAAAGGACTCAATAATCTAGATTGTGCAAGATGTTCAAAATTCTGAAAAAAAAAAAAAAAAATAGGAGTACCAGTAAGCTATTGGAAGAGATGGAAATTTACAATATGAACGAGAACCAAGAGGGAACAATAAGAATGGAAGACCAAGAACGAAGAGATCAGGTTAAAAGTTGTGAAAGAAAAGGGTACAGTCTTTCATCCGCACTGCTTGATCTGTAAATTGAAGAAGGAATGACACAAGCAGAGTGAAAGGATATCAATGATAAGATTCACTATTGACATTGCTACCTTACGTGTAACAAAGAAGAATTATAGGACCTGTTGATGGAATGAACAGTATAATGAATGAAGAATGGAGATTGAGAATAAACCACAGAAAGTTGATAGTAATGAGGAGTACCAGGAAAGAGAATAGCAATTAGAGAGGGTTTAATTTGCAGAAGAAATTTGTGACAATGTATGTTAGGAGCACAGTGCTGTTGTTGTTGTGTGGTCTTCAGTCCTCAGACTGGTTTGATGCAGCTCTCCATGCTACTCTATCCTGTGCAAGATGCTTCATCTCCCAGTACCTACTGCAACCTACATCCTTCTGAATCTGCTTAGTGTATTCATCTCTTGGTCTCCCTCTACGATTTTTACCCTCCACGCTGCCCTCCAATACTAAATTGGTGATCCCTTGATGCCTCAGAACATGTCCTACCAACCGATCCCTTCTTCTGGTCAAGTTGTGCCACAAACTTCTCTTCTCCCCAATCCTATTCAATACTTCCTCATTAGTTATGTGGTCTACCCATCTAATCTTCAGCATTCTTCTGTAGCACCACATTTCGAAAGCTTCTATTCTCTTCTTGTCCAAAATATTTATCGTCCATGTTTCACTTCCATACATGGCTACACTCCATACAAATACTTTCAGAAACGACTTCCTGACACTTAAATCTATACTCGATGTTAACAAATTTCTCTTCTTCAGAAATGCTTTCCTTGCCATTGCCAGTCCACATTTTATATCCTCTCTACTTCGACCATCATCAGTTATTTTGCTCCCCGAATAGCAAAACTCCTTTACTACTTTAAGTGTCTCATTTACTAATCTAATTCCCTCAGCATCACCCAACTTAATTCAACTACATTCCATTATCCTCATTTTGCTTTTGTTGATGTTCATCTTATATCCTCCTTTCAAGACACTGTCCATTCCATTCAACTGCTCTTCCACGTCCTTTGCTGTCTCTGACAGAATTACAATGCCATCGGCGAACCTCAAAGTTATTATTTCTTCTCCATGGATTTTAATACCCACTCCGAATTTTTCTTTTGTTTCCTTCACTGCTTGCTCAATATACAGATTGAATAACATCGGGGAGAGGCTACAACCCTGTCTTAATCCCTTCCCAACCACTGCTTCCCTTTCATGTCCCTCGACTCTTATAACTGCCATCTGGTTTCTGTACAAATTGTAAATAGCCTTTCGCTCCCTGTATTTTACCCCTGCCACCTTTAGAATTTGAAAGAGTTTTCCAGTCAACATTGTCAAAAGCTTTCTCAAAGTCTACAAATGCTAGAAACGTATGTTTGCCTTCCCTTAATCTTTCTTCTAAGATAAGTCATAGGGTCAGTATTGCCTCATGTGTTCCAATATTTCTACGGAATCCAAACTGATCTTCCCTGAGGTCGGCTACTACTAGTTTTTCCATTCGTCTGTAAAGAATTCGCGTTAGTATTTTGCAGCTGTGGCTTATTAAACTGATTGTTCGGTAATTTTCACATCTGTCAACACCTGCTTTCTTTGGGATTGGAATTATTATATTCTTCTTGAAGTCTGAGGGTATTTCGCCTGTTTCATACAGCTTGCTCACCAGATGGTAGAGTTTAGTCAGGACTGGCTCTCCCAAGGCCGTCAGTAGTTCCAATGGAATGTTGTCTACTCCGGGGGCCTTGTTTCAACTCAGGTCTTTCAGTGCTCTGTCAAACTCCTCACGCAGTATCGTATCTCCCATTTCATCTTCATCTACATCCTCTTCCATTTCCATAATATTCTCCTCAAGTACATCGCTCTTGTATAGACCCTCTATATACTCCTTCCACCTTTCTGCTTTCCCTTCTTTGCTTAGAACTGGGTTTCCATCTGAGCTCTTGATATTCATACAAGTGATTCTCTTTTCTCCAAAGGTCTCTTTAATTTTCCTGTGGGCAGTATCTATCTTATCCCTAGTGAGATAAGCCTCTACATCCTTACATTTGTGCTCTAGCCATCCCTGCTTAGCCATCTTGCACTTCCTGTCGATCTCATTTTTGAGACGTTTGTAAACCTTTTTGCCTGCTTCATTTCCTGCATTTTTATATTTTCTCCTTTCATCAATTAAATTCAATATTTCTTCTGTTACCCAAGGATTTCTACTAGCCCTCGTCTTTTTACCTACTAGATCCTCTGCTGCCTTCACTACTTCATCCCTCAAAGCTACCCATTCTTCTTCTACTGTATTTCTTTCCCCCAGTCCTGTCAATTGTTCCCTTATGCTCTCCCTGAAACTCTGTACGACCTCTGGTTCTTTCAGTTTATCCATGTCCCATCTCCTTAAATTCCCACCTTTTTGCAGTTTCTTCAGTTTTAATCTACAGGTCATAACCAATAGATTGTGGTCAGAGTCCACATCTGCCCCTGGAAATGTCTTACAATTTAAAACCTGGTTCCTAAATCTCTGTCTTACCATTATATAATCTATCTGATACCTTTTAGTATCTCCAGGATTCTTCCAGGTATACAACCTTCTTTCATGATTCTTAAACCACGTGTTAGCTATGATTAAGTTGTGCTCTGTGCAAAATTCTACGAGGCGGCTTCCTCTTTCATTTCTTAGTCCCAATCCATATTCACCTACTACGTTTCCTTCTCTCCCTTTTCCTACACTCTAATTCCAGTCACCCATGACTATTAAATTTTCGTCTCCCTTCACAATCTGAATAATTTCTTTTATTTCATCATACATTTCTTCAATTTCTTCATCATCTGCAGAGCTAGTTGGCATATAAACTTGTACTACTGTAGTAGGTGTGGGCTTCGTATCTATCTTGGCCACAATAATGCGTTCACTATGCTGTTTGTAGTAGCTTACCCGCATTCCTATTTTCCTATTCATTATTAAACCTACTCCTGCATTACCCCTATTTGATTTTGTGTTTATAACCCTGTAGTCACCTGACCAGAAGTCTTGTTCCTCTTGCCACCGAACTTCACTAATTCCCACTATATCTAACTTTAACCTATCCATTTCCCTTTTTAAATTTTCTAACCTACCTGCCCGATTAAGGGATCTGACATTCCACGCTCCGATCCGTAGAACGCCAGTTTTCTTTCTCCTGATAACGACACCCTCTTGAGTAGTCCCCACCCGGTGATCCGAATGGGTGACTATTTTACCTCCGGAATATTTTACCCAAGAGGACGCCATCATCATTTAATCATACAGTAAAGCTGCATGCCCTCGGGAAAAATTACGGCCGTAGTTTCCCCTTGCTTTCAGCCGTTCGCAGTACCAGCACAGCAAGGCCGTTTTGGTTATTGTTACAAGGCCAGATCAGTGAATCATCCAGACTGTTGCCCTTGCAACTACTGAAAAGGCTGCTGCCCCTCTTCAGGAACCACACGTTTGTCTGGCCTCTCAACAGATACCCCTCCGTTGTGGTTGTACCTACGGTACGGCTACTGTATCGCTGAGGCACGCAAGCCTCCCCACCAATGGCAAGGTCCATGGTTCATGGGCGGGGGGGGGGGGGGGGGGGCACAGTGCTGTATGGTAATGAATCCTGGAGTGATGGGAAAAGCATCTGAAATGCAGTGTTATAGAAAGATATCAATATTTACGTGTACTGATAAAATAAGGGATGAGCAGACACTCTGCAGTATGGCAGAAGAAAAGAACATGTGGAATACACTAACAAGAAGAAGGAAGAGTATGATAGAATATATGTTTAGACATCAGAGAATTACTTCCATGGTACTACAGGGAGCTGCAGAGGGTATAAACAGTAGAAGACGGAGACTGGAATACATTCAACATATAATTGAGGACAGAATGCAAGTAACAACTGGAATCAGTCAATTCATACAAATATGAAGTTCTAACAATTTGTGGAGGTATAAAATGGGATAAAAAATGTATAATAATTTTCCCAAAGATGTGAAATATGGGAGTAAAGTAAATTTATTCAAAAAGGCACTCAAACCGTATCTCTTAAATACTGCACACTACACAATTAAAGATTACTTGGAGAACATAGAGTATCCATTAATAAAAATAAAGATGACTGCTAGTCCACAGTACTAACATTCCATCACTTTTACATGTTGTAAATCTCACTCTTCATGAGGGGATGCTGACTCAGTTTTTCAGACAGGTAAAAGGGAAGACATGGTAATGTAATAGAGATGTGGCAACATGGTTGTGGTTTTGAAGTGTGGGATTGTGGACAGTGAAAAGCGCAAAGAGACTAAATGAACAGCATGTATATATTTTATATGTTATCAAGCAAAGTTGTTCCAAGCACGTGCAAAAATAAGAATACTTTACGTTAGATGTAACTGAAAAAAGTAGAGAATTTGTTAAACACTGTGAAAGACGGCAAGTTCTTGAGGACTTGCCTCCCTTCATTACTGTTACTATTGTTATGACATTTAATGTGATAGTTTGACTGACTGTATGGAGAGAGATGCACTGCTCACAGTGTTATCGGAGTGCTGTTTTAATGAGCTGAATTCTGGGACTGAGAAGCGGCCAGCCACAAGTAGATTGGCAGACAGCGCATGGGAGCTGGCTGCCACTTTCACGTCATGGGAGATGTTTGCACAAGTGCCAGGAGGACATCAATGGGAATCGCCGAGCAACTAGCTGTGTCCTGCTGCTAATGCAGTACAGAAAATTGTTCTCAATTCTTGATGGAGAGCTTTATACAACTTTCAGTCTCCTTCGTCTGATGGGCTGGTGCCCTAGAAACTGTTTCCTGTCAGGAGAGATAGTTTTCTAGAATCTGTAGGCATTTGCAGGTCAAATGGCAGAGGACCTTCTTTTTTTCCCCTCCAGAGAACTGTATCTGCTAGCACTATAAAACATTCCTTCTCTGACTCTGATACAGTCCTGTCCAGCTGGATGCCTGACAGTTTGTCTCCAGAGCAGATGGTGTAATTCCCCCCACCCCCTCAAAAGGTGGATTCCAATGTCAAGCAATTTCCCACATAAGCATCACAACTGGAAGTCAGATACTGATGTCAGAGACAGACCAGTGGTGTCAGTAGCTTTTGGCGGCACGTTATTCTACTGGGGAGTTACTTTTACCAATCTCCTGGAGGGAAAATTTGCAGCACTTTTTGATTATGCAGTTGGCATGGAGGAATCTTGTCACATGCAATTGGTAGGCTGAGTCTTAAGAGTTGCTTCACATGGAGTATTTTTTGGAAGAAAGGGATGGAAAGGAGTTTTAGAGAGCTTGTCCAGGAACTGCATGGTGTATGCATCAGAAATTTGATCTGGAGACTTTGAGTGAGGAACTTCATTCAGTGACACTAAGAATGGATCGTCCACAGACGGCAAATGAGGCGAAGTCCTCCATTCGAACTCAAGCTCAGGTGCCCTGATCACAGACTTGCAAATTTTCACAGCGCCGAGCAAAGTGTTCACCCACTATGGGTAGCCATCTGTGGTGAGAATCTTTGCTGCTCTGCCACATATGGAATTTTCTGTGTTGCTTTACACCCTCAGTGGCATGTTCTTTCAACTTGTGGCAGCAGATGGTCAATGAATGCATGTTGCACAGCCCTTCTGTTTAATGGTTCACAATCACTGTCATGTAAAAAAGTCAGTCAGACAGTGTTACCATTGATACCTAAAGAGAGAGGCATCACACAGAGAATTCCACCCCTCCACACAACTTTGTCAACTGACTATTACTTCTCACATAACTGTGATTTATTTGTGTTTTGTTAGATCTGTTTTTCTGTGTTATTTATTTGCACATCACATTCCACACACTCTATTGTAATCAATCAATCATTTCAATGAAGAACCTTTCTTGTTTCAGTAGAGAACACACCGCATTCATTAATGACCTTTCCAAAGGCCTCACCTTTTGCCCCACTCCCAAATTCAATCATGCAGGGCTTTTTAAAGACCATCTCTCCTTCTCCCAGCCCCTACAGCAGAAACACTTTTTCGCCATCAACCCAACCAATCAGACTCCACAAAGACCAATGTTGAACTCTGCCTTATGCAGTTCTCTCTCATCCATCCAACTGTGAGCCACCCTCACTGTCCCCAAATCACTCCCTGTTAACTTTCCGGAATTTCTTAACCTTGAACCTTGCCTCACCATCATTCCCCAAATCCCTCAACATGCAAACTAACCTTACATCCACAGAAAGAACCACAATCCACCACCTAAAACCTGATACTAACCTTGTAATCCAACCTGTTGGCAAAGGCTCCACCACTGTTGTTTTGAACCACAAGTTTTATCTGGCAGAAGTACTCCACCAGCTGTCTGATTCATCCACCTACAAACCCTGCCACAGTGACCCCATACCAGAAATCCAGCAGGATCTCCAGTCTCTTCTCAAATCATTACGTCCATCCCAGAACCATTCCCCCGAGTCCATCTCTCTCCTCACCCCTATCGCTCCCCATACTCCTATCTCCTACATACTTCCCAAAGTCCATAAACCCAATCACCCAGGATGCCCCACTGTGGACAGTTACTGTGTCCCCACTGAGAGAATCTCTGTTCTTGTGGACCAACACCTTCATCCTATTACTTGCAACCTACACTCCTATATAAAAGATACCAACCATTTCCTCCAGCGAATCTCCACAGTTCCTGTACCTTTGTCACATGGTGACCTGCTTGTTGCTATTGATGCCACCTTCCTTACACTAACATCCCTAATGCCCATGACCTTACCGTTACTGAACACTACCTTTACTAATGCCCAACAGATTAAAAACCTACAACTCTTTCCTAGTCACCATGACCAACTATATTCTCACACACAATTACTTCTCCTTTGAAGGCACTCCCTACAAACCAACCTGGGGTACAGCCATGGGTACTCACATGGCACTATCCCATGCTAACCTATTCACGGGCCAGCTAAAGGAATCCTTCCAAAAAAAAAAAAAAAAACAGAATCTGAAACCCTCCACCTGATTCAGATTCATTGATGACATCTTCCAGATCTGAATCAATGGTTAGGACACCCTATCCACATTCCCCCAGAATCTCACACCTTCTACCCCATTCGCTTCACCTGGTCCTGCTCTATCAAACAAGTCAAATTTCTTCATGTTGACCTGAACCTCAAAGATGGCTACATCAGTACCTCTGTCCATATCAGACCTACAAACCACTAGCAATACCTTCACTTTGATAGCTGCTGCCTATTCCATACAAAGAAATCCCTTCCACACAGTCTATCCACCAGTGACTGTCACATCTGTAGTGACATGTGGTCCCTCTCAAAATATACCGAGGATCTCACTGAGGCCAGCCCTACACAACTCCTGCTCCCACCCCTTGCATCATGCCTCATATCCTTGTAATAGACCTAGATGCAAGACCTGTCCCACACATCCTTCCACCACCACTTACTCCAGTCCAGTCACAAGCATCACCTATAACATCAAACACCGGGCCATGTGTGAAACCAGTCGTGATCTATATGCTAAGCTGCAAACACTGTGCTATATTCTACATGGGCATAACAACCAACAAGCTGTCTGTCTGCATGAATCGCTACTGACAGACTGTGGCCAAGAAACAGCTGGACAACCCCCTTGGTTAGCTCACCACCCAACATGACATTCTTCATTTCAATGATGGCTTCATAGCCTGTGCCATTTGGATTCTTCTCACCAACACCAGCTCTTCTGAATTTCGCAGGTGGAAACTCTTTCTTGCATTATATCCTATGTTCCCATAACACTGCTAGCCGCAATCTTCGTCAGTCATTGTCCTTACCAGTCTAGTCCCTTCCCCGTTCCTATTACAGAACTACGTAGCTCTCTATTCCACCAACGCACCTACAGTCTTTTTATTTCTCTTCTTTTCCACTACTGCCCCCCCCCCCCCCACCATATAATCTCCTAACTGCACCTAGCTGCTCTACCATCTCTCCACCTCATACTCATGTGCTCCCACTAGCAGCACTTTACTGTCCCCATCCCTACCCTGCTATCCATCCCGCTCCTTGTCCCAGCCTCCTCTTTACACCCACCACCCAGTTTCTTCTCCCATCATGTACTGCTGTTTGCAGTGTGGCCCCAACAGGTAGAGAATGCCGTCATGTGTGGGTGAGTTGTATGTGCATGAGTGTGTGTGTATGTTGGTTATTTCTGACGAAGACCTCAATGGCCAAAAGCTCACTTTCTAACAACTTTTTGTTGTGCCTATTTGCAACTCAGCATGTCCACTATATGGTTAGTAGCAACTATCATTTTCATAATACTGTTACATTCAATCCTGGATTTTTAATTGATAGATACATAGAACATTCACATTCTGATTTAATATTCCTTCACAGGAGCCTCCACTGCTAACAGGCATAATAAAAAATATCATACAAATTAAGAGAAGAGGAACATACAATTAATGAAGCTATTTCCATGTGCCCCTCCTCACACTGATGCAACCACAACTACGTATGACAGAAAGCAACGTAGATCACACACAATATCTCATGGACAACACAGTCATACAGAGGGTCCAACAAGATCAAAAATCGGCTGAGCCCAGAATGTCTAGACTTAGCTAAATCATGGAAAACCTATATATGTGCCACTTCAGTCTGTCTCTGCAATAAAACAGCAACTTGTCAAAGTATACATCTCTTTTCCTGTTTTCAACTGAACATTTGCTGACTGGAACCACATATGTTTGTGCTGCCAGTGTGGCCATTTGAGTTACATTGCCATGGTGACTACTCTTGCCTGTTCGGTCATCTGCCCCATGCTATTACCTCCTGGCATGTACCTGATGTCTAACCTTTTGTTGGTATAAAAACAATATTGTGATTCATTTCAAAACTGTGGCAAACATTTGCCATTTACTTACACTGGAATGAATCACAGTGTATTTAATGAATAGCAGCTGTCAAATATCTCAGAAGAGCAGTCACTTTGGCTATTGGGGCAATATGCCTCCTAGCAACAACAATCTGTTCTTTATCAAACAAAGACAATCTGGTCATAATGTGTGATTACTTTTTGTGTAGTTCAACATTCTTTCAGCATTTTTCATCTATTTGTTATATGTTACGCATTGCAAGCATCATGGACAAGTCACATTCTCTCATATTCCACCAACCAGTTTATTCAATGGAAGTGAAAATCATGCATATCTATGCATCAGTTACATATTGTAGCGAATATAAGCAATAACATAAGCTAGATACATATAACTTTGGTTGCAACCTTCCCCATCCGTGTTGTGTTTGTCTCTCAGATCTCTGTTAATGGCTTGAAATTTTTCTCTACCCTTGATAGATTTAAATTTTGTCTTCAATAATTTCCATTTATACATGCACTTCCAGCAAACAGGCTAAGTTATAACTACAATGAATATATGTAACATTGTGCTACTACAGGTTGATCTTACACTGAAGCTAAAACTGTTTCCATAGTAGCAACAAATGTACAAGATACCTCTTGCTGATTCCTTGGCACTAACTGGTAAATAGTTTCAGTTGACCATCAGTGCTTCATTTCAGCATGCTCTTCCCTCAACCTATTTTATGTTTAATCAGAATATTTTGAACAGACTGATGGTGTCACCATGTGCAGCCTCTTGTCTCCCCTGGTGACTATATGTTGTATGGAGGATTTTGAGGAAAGAGCACCTGACTCAGTGGTTCTTAAATCAACTGTTTTTTGGAGGTACGTGGATAACACTTTCATTGTGTGGCCCCACAGAGAAGATAAGTTAATGGAGTTTTTAACGTCATCTTGACTGCATTCATGAGAACAGTCAATTTAGTACAGAATTAGAGAAAGATGGTTGTCTCCCATTCCTGGATATGTTGGTTAAATGTAAGAGTGATGGCTCTCTGGGATATTCTGTCTACTGTAAGCATACTCTCACTGATTTGTACTTGCATTTTTCAAGCTGTGATCACCCGCCCCAAATCACGAGTGTGCTTAAAACCCTTGTACACAGGCTTCATACAGTATTAGACATAGATAGTTTACCCAAAGAGCTTGCACATTTAAGGACAGTGGTCAGGGACAACGTGCCTGCAAAACCCCTAGCTTTTCATCCCTTTTTGGCAATATTTCCTTCAAAATAATATGAATCCTTAGTAATTTTCAGATGGATGTGATTTTCTGCCCACCACCTAAGATTTTGGAACTGCTGGGATCAGTGAAGAATAACTTGTTATTGCAGAAGGCAGGAATTTACAAAATACCTTGGCAATATGGTACAGCCTATATAGGATCAACAACATGCACAGTGGAAGAACATTGACAAAACATGAACGCCGTACTCACCTTCTACAACCCAGTAAGTCTGCAACTGCAGAACACTGCTCCAATGGACATTCAATGGAGTATGACAAAAGATTAATTTTGGCCACTTTGGCCACAATAACCCCTTTTTGGGAGTCCATTATAAAAGAATCTGATGAAATATGCATTGCAGAAAATCTAATGAACCATGACAGTGGCTAATGTGTGGGATCCCAACTCTGAGATTTGCTCCAGATGAAGACGCCAGAATACTCCGATGACTGCGCGAGCAGCAATACCAAGGACAGCTGATCCTTACAGTTCCACCAGTAAGGGTGCTGCCACCGGGCAGTGTGGTCCTTCTATCACCATGACTCTGATGCATGCATGGGAATACTATCAGTGTGCTTTATAAGGCGGCACAGACAACATCTTTGTCAGTCTTTGATGGCTCACCTGAAGATGACAGTCATGTGTACAGCTGAAATATCATCGACTGAAGTTTATGACGACTGGCTGCAATCCCGAATCTCTTCAAACATTTAATTTGCCATGAAAATTTTAAATTTCACAATGTATGTTACAGAGCGCATTCCATAAGTAATGCGACCAATTTTTTTCTGACGCAGCGGTACACACAGCATGTTGTAACCAGCTGGGCTAAGTGGATGGGGGTGTTAGCTTCAAGCGCTCTTTGTCTCATTTGGCTGCGGGCTGCCAGAGAGTCAGGACGTGCATTTCCGTCAACATTGTTTTGAGTTTATGTAACATTGCAACGATACGGTATCAAATTTTGCGTTAAACTTGAGAAGTCTGCCACCGAAATGTTTCCATTACTTCAGCATGCCTTTGGGAATGATTGCTTCTCCAAATCACAAGTTTTCCAATGGAACAAGTCATTCAGGGAGGGCCAAGAGGAGATCACCAACAAACCTCGCAGTGGACGGCCATCAACCGCAAGAATTGATGAAAATGTGACGTGTGTGCGCAGTTGTTTCAACTCTGACAGACAGCTGAGCCTTCAATTGATAGCACAAAATCTAAACATGTCAAAAAACAACTGTTTTCCACATTGTGACCAAAGATTTTAATATGAGAAAGGCGTGTGCCAAACTCGTCCCAAAAGTGTTGACCAACGAACACAAGCACATGCAAGTGCTTCGGTGCTGAGAAATGTTGCAAAAGTGTGAAAATGATCCTCATTTTTTAAACTGAGTTATCACTGGTGATAAGTCGTGCATTTTTGAGTATGACCCTGAGACAAAAAGGCAGAGTTCAGAGTGGCACACCCCATCGTCGCCCCGTCCCAAGACAGCACGCATGAGCAAGTCCAGGATCAAAACCAGGCTCACTGTCTTTTTTGATGTCAGAGGCATTGTCCACCATGAATTCGTACCTACCAGGACTACAGTGAACTCAGCTTTCTACTTGGAAGTGCTCAAAAGACTGAAAAGGAGGATCTCGCACTGCTGAAGCGACATCAAGGACATGTGGAAAGTTCATCACGACAACGCTCCGAGTCAAAGTGCCTTCATTGTCAATGACGTCCTGTCCAGGACGAAGACCCCATTGGTTCCCCAGCCTCCGTACAGTTCTAATCTGGCTCCTGCTGACTTTTTTTTGTTTCCTCCGTTAAAGGAGTCATGAAAGGAAAACATTGGGACATAATTGAAAGCATCCAGGCGCATGTTACATCACCTCTCAAGGACATTCCGGAAAAGGCATTCCAGGATGCCTTCCAGGCATGGAAACACCGCATCCAGAAGTGTATTGATGCAAGAGGGTGCTATTTTGAAAATTTTTGATTATTTGTACAAATATATTCAATAAATGATTTTTTATGAATTTGGTCGCATTACTTATGGAACACACCTCGTATTTGTTCTCATTTTCTGTCAAGTCTTAAATAATTTATCATGATCTGTGGTGCCTCTACTCGAACTTCACAGCTTCTTACAATGTGAATCAACCAATGCATGAGTAAGGACAACTGAAAGGTTCATGCCCCTCAGTCATCACTTTCTTCATCTCTGGTGATGCTTTATGTATATAAGAATAACAAGCTGCAATGTGGTTCAAGTGCCACGTTAAACTGTAGCGCTCTCTGTAAATAGGTGGGTAAGTCAATTCAAAGGTCGGAATAATGTAAGAACATACAGCCTCCTGTAGGACCATGTCTAGTGAGGTACTACAGTTTTCAAAGCAACCTACAAGGTTTTAGGATGATGTTGCTTTTTATTATTAGCTAATGAAGATAGGATTTTAAGTTTCGCTCTGATTCTGAGCAGTATATGAGATATAATCAAAACTGTTCTCACTTCTGGGAATAAATTACCTTTTAATATCATGCTTTAAAATATAATAAGGCAGTTATAATGACTTACACAAAAGCTGTTACTGCATCTTGATTAAGGCGAACTGGCATTATATCTGCATATGTTTCATCTAATGACAGCAGCACATTCACTGCAGCTTGTCCAGTATCAGTAACTGCCAATAACCTTGGAAGGTCACGGTAACTGTCGGGACCGGCAATGATATCAACACACTGTTCACACTCCAAAAGTTTGAACTTCAGTCGTTCTGCCATACAACCTACAAAGAGTAGATCACTACTTAACATGAGATGTAATTACAGCAATACATTATTCCATTTATTGGCACTAATGATGAGAAACCATCTGAAATTCCACTCAAACATATCATGAGTAAACATACGGTATCCTGTAGCACAGAGATACTCTTACTAGCTAAAAGTCTTATGAATTTTCAGAATTGACAATTAATGACATCAGATGTAAGATGAATGTCAACAGATTCCACCATATCACAAAATTTAGATAGCTATGTAATGAAAATCACAGATAAATATCAACTGCAAAACAACGGAAAATAAGGTGCAACATTTAACATAAAATTAATTCCTTTCATGATTAAATCAGGCAACACTTTCATAAGGAAGAGTGCTTGAAAAGAGGGAAAACAATACAAAAAGAAACAGATGTTACGTGTCTACTAAAATGATTTAAAATGGAAAAAAATAATAAAGTAAAATATGTAACAATAGCCCCACCCCAAACACAAACACACACACACACACACACACACACACACACACACACACACACACACACACACACACACACACACACATTTTTATAATATGTATGGATATAAGAGTACAAATGTTTGTGGTATGTTAAGACCAATGATTACAGTGATCAAGATAAGATGGCAGCCACATACAATTCTTTATTAGGGAAGACAAGAGAAAAGAGCAGTTATCCCAAGTCAAACACAGAAAGTGTAATTTAAAAAAAGTTGCAGGCTTAACCAAATTTCTTAGTTCTGCCTGCTTTATGCTTAGGTACCCCTCCCATTATGTTTACTAGCATAAGGTACTGCTCACTCAGTATGGTCCTTTACGATAATCTCCTTTGCCAGTATACATAAAGTAAAAAGTATTTACCCTACAGAAGAGTAGAGTCAGAATATTGTGTAAGGTCAATCCATGCACTGCATAATGGAATATATGGTTCACAACAAGAGTGAATTGAATGTTAACTGTACAATCACTAGCACAATGTTGAAAGTAAAAATTTTTTACACTGACTATGAACCCCTATCTAGAGATTAGATTGGAGCTTAAAGCGGGTATTACACGATGATCCACTGCGAATGGTATTGGTCTAGCATGACAGTAATCTACCGGTAGAACAAGTAAAACTACAGATATTAGCAGACACATTATCCATGCGCCAGAATAGAGAGCAGTTCTAAATTGCCTTCAATCCGCGCATGCGCACTATGTAGGGATAACTCGTGCATGCACAGAAGGGGGTACGGCAGTGCTTTCTGCTAGTTATTTGCTTACTGTACAGTTGCTAGTGGATAATTTCAGATTTTCATGTTGGGGATTTTCTATGGTTTTTTTCAGTAAGTAGGTTTTCATAAATGCAGAAAAAAAACTTTTTTTGCCATTAGGCTTTCTTTTATACTAGCTGTTTGTGAAAGCATTTTTTCCTTTGATTACTTCGTTTTATAGAAATGAAATGGAGCAAAGAGGCGTTAAGTGTCTAAATTCAGGCATACAGCAAGGAAAAGTGTATGTATGTACCCACTTTATCATAATACGGTATGTTGGCAATCATTTCTTCCTAAGTAATATGCATATAATGTTACACTGTGATTTTTGATTTGTATCATAATGCCTTAGCTTACAAAAGTTCATCTTCGATTTGATTGTATCTATTGCTTTATTTCAGCATGCCAGAAAAAAGAAATGGGTAGGGATGGCGAGAAAGTCCGTGCAGTTTCGTCCAGTGTGACAGACGAGGACTGCAAAACTGAGTAGCACATTGCACATTGCATTCAGTTTTCCAAACTTAGAAAAATAACACAAGGGCACCTTTAAGTATTGGTCCTTTAAAGTGTTGCAAATTGTGGTGCACACACCCATGACTACTTCTGAAATGGTGGGCTGTGCTATTCTGTGGCTAAAAAGCATGACTCGTAAAAGATTCCCCAGTCACCAGGAAACATATAGCTACAACCAGCCTGCAACATAACAGGGAATGTACTGGCACTTTATCAGTGATCAGGGCTGGTATGATCACAAAACGTACAAACGTATGATTTAATTCTTACTTTCGAGAATGTGAGACAGCCTCCCTCATGACTGTGTCAAATTTGTTATTTTCATCTTCTATCATACACAGCAGCTTCTCGAAACAGGCCGTGTCCATCCTCAAGAAGTTTCGAAATTCTTGCGGATCTTTGAGCCTTAGTTCTTTCATTAGCAGCGAATGTAATCCCTTCCCTTTGTCTCTTCTTTTCATCCAGCGTTGAACTCAACACACCCAGACTTTTTGTTTTCGTCGTCGTTCTGCCCTAATCTGAAGATTTGCTGTCACTACCAGGGTAATAGCTCCAAAAACAAGTGGATCCTCCATGTCCAAAATGCTGTATAAATACATATACCTTAAAACTAACTGTTGAATCTGTAATTCAGAACAGTGGTAACCTACATACAAGAATAAAAATTACTTAATAAATAATGATAAAAAACAATTTCTTATTAAATAGGAACCTTGAGCTCCCATAAATGATTTGAACAAATGATATTCCAATATGTCACACAGTCCCCCTAGTGTTTCGTGCGGTAGAATGAGCGACTTTACAAGAGATCAGACAGCTCTATATGTGTTTCATGCATTATTACCATCTACTGCGCATGTGCGCCAGGTATATCCCACGTGGATGGTGTAATAGGTCTATGTGAACCAGCCTGTAGTTACAGATATGCACTTTTGGGGCGTTGGTGCATAGGTATACGGTTTAGGCACATCATGTAATAGGGCCTTTATATTCTGGTGCAGAAGTTTATGACAGGTTGCTTATAGAAATCAGGTAGGGAATTGAAAAATCCTCACGTACTCAGAAACAAAGTAAAATAGACCTCACTGAACACTATCATTTATCAGAAGATACAGACTTCAAAAAATGCCTAAAAACATAAAAATATTGCTCAATAAAACATTGTCACTTGTAATATTTTACATAATCGACATACTTTACTTGTCTTCATGAAGTTCTTCTTCAGAATAGTGTGAATAGATTCACATGTGTCAGATATTACTTCACTCAATGCACATTTGGACATTGCCGTCAAATATTCTAAATTGATGTGACTTCCTGTTGCCGGAAATTGCAATCACAGTATTGGACATTCACATGGTGAAATTACTCTCAAACAAGTATTCTGCAAAGTTTCATGAGGAGTTAGGTGCACCAATGAATATTTATAAGCCTTCTGTCCATTCACAAATGATTTTGCAAGTCTTACGTTTGCTGTGTAATTTATGACGTAAATTAATACCTTATGTGAAAATGGCTATTGCTTAAGAAGCCACTTTCTTGACCATTTAGATCATTACTTCTGCCTCTGACACTTAACATTTTTAAGGCTAGTTGCAAACAATGGCCACAGCAACACTGCCTGCATTATGAGTTAAGTGTCTATCTTTGTGAGAAGACAGCTGTTTGAAGTAAAAGATCTTTCCTAGACTGACAAATGGTCTACATCTACGCAAATACTCTGTTTCCCTCCCGGTTCCACCTGCAAGTGAAAAACGACTGCCTATAAGCCCCTGTATGAGCCCTAATTTCTTTTGTCTTATGTTCATGGACCTTACTTGAAATGTATGTTGGAGTCAGTAGTGTCATTCTACAGTCAGCTTCAAATGCTTCTTCTCTAAAGTTTCTCAATAACATTCCTCAAAAGGAATGTCACTTTCCCTCCATGAATTCCCATTTGAGTTCACAAAACAGTTCCGTATGTAGCCAAAGGGTTACATGACATTAGCGGAGCACACTTTTCTGGCCAACTACCCACAGATAGAGGGGGCGTGACTTACATTTTTGTGCAGGTAGAGTGCAGGTAAAAACATGTAATACTTCACCAAACCAAGCAAGCCAATAAAACCACAGTAGACAATTGCTTAAATAACTATTTTCAAGATATAGGAAAACCTAAGAGACTATTAACTGATAATGGACCACTGTTAACCAGTCACAATTTTAAAACATTTTTTGGCATGGGAAATAGTACGTCATGTAACCATATCAAAATATCACCCACAGTCTGATCCATGTGAGAAAGTAATGAAAGAGTTTGGCCAATTATATTGAACATATGGGTCCCAAAAACATATCACATGGGCACATATGATACAAGAATTCCAGATCATATAGAATGAGATACCACGGATGTCCACTGGATTATCACCAGTAGAGACAATGCATAAGAAATCTACACAAGAGCCATTATTAAAATTCTTCAGATGCCCCACTTCAATGGATGAAGAAGCAGCTGTAATACACACTAAGATAAGAAGCAAGTTACATGAGTCATCACAGAGCAAACTGTGTAAGTTTAACAATACAGCAGATGTACCTGTATTTAGCATAGATGACTTAGTTTTAGTAACAGATGTCCATCATAGTTCCACCTTTTAAGGTGGCGGGAATATCACATCCTAAAGCACTGTTCCTGGTTGATCCCGATACTGGCTAGAGAAAGGTACTATACAATGTTGATACAGTTAAGAAACACATAACCCCAGGAGAATTTGCACACTCTGGAAATTCGGCAGAATGGTGCCTGTCAGAAGTCTGAGTTAATGGCTTTGATATTTTTCTTTTATTTCTCCAAAGCCATTCCTTCTACTTGCACTATTCTATAATCTGTACCTACTACTATTCTATTTTATTTAATAACTAAATCATATCCTTGTTTGTGAAAGCAAGAATATAACACTAAAAGATGCTATGTGAATAACTGGCATTATCAATTTTTGTTTAAAATATTAATAATATGTAGTACGTTTCTTACAGAAAAAGATACATACATATGATATCTACATATACTGTTATGTATAACTGAGGAGGACACAGCATGTTATCTTAGATGGAGAGTCATTGTCAGATGTAGAAGTAACTTCGGATGTGCCCCAGGGAAGTGTGTTGGGACCCTTGCTGTTCATGTTGTATATTAATGACTCTGCAAGACAATATTAATAGTAAAATCAGGTTTTTTGCAGATGAATATGAGTATGTGGTTGTCTATAATGAAGTGATATCAGAGAGAAGCTGCATAAATATTCAATCAGATCATGACAAGATTTCAACATGGTGCAGAGATTGGCAGCTTGCTCTAAATGTTCAGAACTGTAAAATTTTGCACTTCACAAAACGAGAAAACATAGTATCCTATGACTATAACAACAATAAGTCACTGATGGAATTGGCCAATTCATACAAGTACATGGGTGTAACACTTCGTAGCGATATGAAATGGAACAATCACATAGGTTCAGTCATGGGTAAAGTGGGTGGTCCACTCCAGTTTATTGGCAGAATACTGGGGAAGTGCACTCAGTCTACAAAAGAGATTGCTTAAAAGTCACTCATGTGATCCATCCTAGAATATTACTCAAGTGTGTGGGACCCATACCAGATAGAACTAACAGGGAATATTGAACATATACAGAGAAGGGCAGCACGAATGCTCATAGGTTTTTTTTAATCCATGGGAGTTTCACAGAGATACTGAATGAACTGAAATGGCAGATTCTTGAAGAAAGATGTAAACTATCCCAACAAAATTTCAAGAACCGGCATTAAATGATTACCCTAAGGATATACTACAACCCCCTATATATTTCTCACACAGGAATAGTGAGGATAAGATTAAAATAATTACTTCATGCACATAGGCCTTCAAACAATTATTCTTCCAATGATCCATACGTGAATTGAAGAGGAAGAAACTCTGATAACTGGTACAATGGGACATACCTTCTGCTATGTGCCTCACAGAGGTTTGCTGAGTACGGATGCAGGTGAACTGAGATACTGTAGTTTTTAAGAGGAACAATGCAAAATGGTAGGGTTTCTATCGGTTTTATATGGGAGGTTCCTTATGAATATTGATACACATGACAATAGAAAGACCAACTTGTGACGATTACAACTGATGATTCACTAATTTTTCTTTTCTTTCTTTCATGTGTTGCTGTTCTTACTCTCCCCACTTAAAACCAAGATTTGCTAAGGTCAATTTTCAGGAAGTGAAGTTGTGACAAGTGTGTTCAGTAGGGAATCCCAAACATCTTCTCCCTCTGGCATAACTACAAAGAACTTTAGAACCAGAAATACCAGTTCTATCTTTCTTATATTAATATTAATGTGTTTCCATCAGTGAAACCCTTCTCTTTTACACATGTTTCTATCACAACCTGTTGACACAGGAGAGCAACACATGTACAAAGATGCAACTTGGACAAATGGACATAATTTTCGCACTGTACACACACTGTGTATGACACCACTACACTACATGTTAGGCATATCACACATTGTGGGGAAAGACAAACAGGGAAAGCCAGTGAGTGTAGCACACGTCAGAAATATGATGCACTAACATGAGCATAATGAGCAGAAGGTAGCAGTGCCATCTAGTGATGAATTTATTAATTGGTAGCACAGACGCACGAATAATAAAACAAGATTGTTTTAGAAGTTTTAAATAGATAGAAGGAGCTACACAAGAAACAGGAGTAGCAGACACAAAAATTAGGTTATATTTAAGTAACATAATGTTTGATCAGTGTGAGAAGACAAACAATATTTAATCACCTGGACATGTGTTACAACACAAGTGTTTTACAAAATAAGTGGCAATGGAAACTACTCTAGCAGGTTTTGTTGTCAACATAAAATCCATTGAGCCTTCAAAGGACGAAAATGGCAATTTCAGTCCTCGCTTTATAATGCTTTGTGAAATTTTTAATGATAAATTGAGCTGTAAGTGATGGCTTGGACAGTTTTAAATACAAACACAGTAGCAGATCTAAATGATCTTGAGAAAAGGAGATGAACATGGGTATATGGTAACCCAAAGTTATACGCTAATGCAAATGTATTTTCATACAGGAACAAACATGTAGGTAAAAGCAATTTTGTATAGGGAGTATGGTGCAGTGTGCTTTAGAACTGGGGTAAAGACATGCAAGGAGCAAAGGAACCTCTTCCTGTCATTATGTGAGATATGAAATTGAGGTACTGTGCAGACATATCTTATAATCATGGTGCAATGTACCCTGCTTTATGTGAGTTGAGGGAGTTGAGATGGTAGGCAGACTTACAGAGAGGCTGTCCTATGGTTGATGTCAGGTGCAAGTACAAAAGAAAGGGCCTGTACTTTTTTTCTGTATAGAGGAGTCTGAGGGTAGGTATACCAACTAGAGGGGACTAGTTCTTTGGTTAGAAGAATCCACAGTGGGATAACATGAACCATTTTGGGTAGGGAATGATTAGGGGACACTTTCATCTGAAACAAAGAATCGTCGTATAGTATCTGCCTGTAGAAAGAGGTGAACTCAATTATTGACACTGGAGAATACAAGTTGAGTGACAATTGGTCAATTTGTTGATGGGGTATCCAAACTAGTTAGGAGCAAACAAATTTAACCTGGAACCAATGGATGGTAGTCTCCATTCCATGTATGTTGACATTTTCAAATCTGAGATTTGGATGGTTAAGGATGACATTAAGTATATGACATTAATTATATTACTAATGTTGAACTACTTTTGTGACCTAACAATGTATTTCAATTTAAATGAAGAAAACAGTTCCACACTCTTACAAGTTAAAAGCACAATTAATTTGATGGAGTGTGTAATGACTGAGTGCAAATACTGTGGTATGCTTAATTACTAGAAACATCTTGCATGCTAACTCTTCGAGACCAAATGAATAATCATGCATGAACATTTAAGAAAACATTCCATACATTTATTAAGTATACACGAAACAGCTAACAAACTAACATGATATCAGAAATGTTACATTTAATTGTAAAGAGTGTGTTACAGGAGCTTTGCACATATTTTATGTCAGTGAGGTAATCTGTAATCTGTAGTGTAACAGGGCTTATTTGAGAGAATGATCTATGTTCCACTGATGATGCTCCCGCTGGTGGCCATGTCTCTTATAAACATTTTATGTAGTGGAAATAATCCACTGTGCACACCCCAATCTGTGATCAGTGCAGCTGCGTGTAAGTAGAAACATAACGTAGCAGGGGCAAGGCATGCCATGGTGAGTGATTTAGCACTTGCTGGATGTGGGCATTTATGCCTTGGTGATACTCCTTGAAGGTGTCATGAACACCTAAGAGAGAGTGAACATACTACAAAGAAAACACTCAAGACAAATGAAGATGGTAAATCATACATCTTAAGAGGAGTTCAATGTGGTTGAATGTACTGATCGATGTGTTTAGACTTTATGAGTTACTGATATTTGGATCTGTCTACACACCTGATATAAATAGTTTGAACAGTACAGACAATTATCACCGAAGATGTGTTCATCATTCAGCAGTTGTGAATAGTGAGAGACACTTTTACAGCATAACCCTGCCTGGATACGAAGTTTAGAGGTGCAAGTTTGCACACAGCTATGATAAGGAGTAGCCAGATGAAGAGAACAAAACTAAAAGGCAAGCATATCAGAAGAAGAAATATCAAAGGTAACTTAGACCACATCACACTGACAGATATGCCGCACAGTGTTTCCTACTGACGGTGTTGCCATATACACATGGGAGGAAACACAGAATGTAATACTTGCACATTGATCGAACCTACCAACAAAAATTCTACTGGCCCACCTCCAAATTGCTTCGATGTCTTTCTTTAATCTGGTTTGGTGGGGATCCCAAACACTCAAGCAGTACACAAGAATGGGTCACACTGGTGTTGTATATGCACCTGCTTTGCAGATAAAGCATACTTTTCAAAAACTGACAGCTGACATTGACCATTAATCTCTCCACTACAGTCGTTAAATGCTCATTTCATTTCATGCTGCTTTGCAACATTATCCCTCGATATTTAATCAACCTGATTGTGTCAAGTAGCACACTATTAATGCAGTACTCAAACATTACAGGATTGTTTTTCCTACTGATCTGCAGTAACTCACATTTTCCTACATTTAGCGCTAGCTGATATTCATCACACCAGTTTTCCTACATTTTGAGCTAGTTGCCATTCATCACACCAATTAGAAATGTTGTGAAAGACATCTTGCATCGTCTATAATCACTCAACAATGACACCTTCCTGTATACCACAGCATCATTACAAAAGAGCCACAGATTGTTGCTCATCTCATCCATCAGATCATTTATGTGCATAGAGAATATTAGTGGTTCTATCACACTTCCTTGGGGCACTCCAGGTGATAGCCATGTCAGTGATACATACTAGGTCCTATTACTTAAGAAGTCTTCACGCCACTCACATATCTGGGAACCTATTCTGTGAGCTCGTACTTTCATTAACAGTCCGTAGTGGGGCGTCATGTCAAACACATTTTGGAAACCTAGGAATATGTAATCTGCCTGTTGCCCTTCATCCGTAGTTTGCAGGATATCGTGTGAAAAGGCAATCTGAGTCTTCCACAAGTGATGCTTTCTAAAACCATGCTGATCTGTGGACAGAAGTTTTCCAGTGCAAGAAAATTTACTACATTCAAACTGAGAATATGTTCAAGAATTCTGTAGCAAACTGATGTTAAGGATATTGGTCTGTAGTTTTGTGGGTTAATTCTGTCCCCTTCTAAAATACCATAGTCAACTGCACATTTTTCCAGCCACTTGGGACTTCGCACTGGGTGAGAGATCCAAGATAAACGCAAACCAAGTAAAGGGCCGATGCTGCAGAGTACTCTGTGTTTGCATTCAGACCTGGTGACTTATTTGTTTTCAACTCTTTCAGTTGCTTCTCTATGCTAGGGATGCCTATTACTCTTCCATAAGGGAGTCTTTGCAATGGTCAAACAATGGTATGTCTGTACGATCCTCCTGTGTGAACAATTTGAGACATGGCAGTGTACTGTCACAGAACTGCACACACTCAAGCTGATAATTAATTTAATGAATTAAGAATGGTAATTCAGAAGCACAATTGGTTCAACAACCTCTGAAATGATGCAGGATATTATTACAACAAGAATGCTAAAACCACCACAACGACAGGGCTATCGAGATACCTAATTTTTAATCAAGAGAGTGTATCAGAACTGACCCCAGAGGAGGCTGGAGCATGTGAGGCCACATAGCACATTCAGAGGAAGGTGTGATCGGTAGCTGCCAATATCACCAGTCATCATGGTGGGCTGCAACCAGCAAGGTTTGGATAGCGTAGAAGCTGGGGCAGGCATTCAGAGAAGGGACCAAACATAAAAGTTAAGATGCAGTTCTCAAGGACAGATACCCCTTCACTTAGGTCCCAGAGGAATCATCAGTCAGCAGACCCAGCCAGTAGGAAAAATAGTCAACTGTACATTTTATTGTGGTAGACAGGAGACGAGTCACCATATTGATAAAGCATTGTTTAGAGTTCGTCTCCATGTACATAAACTGGAGAGAATGATGCAATTGCAATCAGAGGTAATGTTTGGAAAACAGTGGTGTCTGATGTCACTGCCACCATGAATCATGAGCAGTGGGAAGATACATCACTGTGACAAGAAACACAGTTTGGTAGTTGAACGGAACGATGTGCAGTGAGTGACGGTCCATCTTAATGGTATAACAAGCTTGCTATGGACACAACTATGTTAGTAATATCATTCAAAGTAAAGTCACCCTGGCAGTGAACTTTAATAATGTGTCTGTATGGATATTTCTGCTGGTGACATACTACCGAGGCTTAGATGTGAATAATACATGAACAAAGCTTATGGTGTGTGTGATGCATTATTCTTGTTTGTGACGGTAGGTGATCATGGAATACTGACAAACTGTTAAGCATTCAAGTGTTGCCGTATCGTCATCGTCGATGACCCTTTGATTGCGACTTGCAATTTGTGAGACCTGTTGATTTGGAGAATGTCAGATTAGCTACTGACAACTTTCCTAACAATCCTGAAGGTGTGAGAAATTACAATTGGCAAAAATTATAAATGGTATTATCCCAACACAGATCAGCTGTGTTGTGGTATGTATAAAACATAAACTCTTATGTGACTGAAGTTCCGTGCGTGGCCATTATACCAAAGGTAGTGGTACACTCATGTTTGAGCAAGCTCTATGAATTCTGATGGACATCATCTTTAAAAGCATGCTGACATAATCAGGAACATACAACCATTCAATCTGAGGACACTGGGCCTCCATAATAAAGTACAATTCTATTAGAATTGGTTTCTTTCTGTTAGAATTGGTTTCTCCTTATTGGCAGCTGTATCCAAAATCCCCAAGCATGGCTGCATTGAAAGATTCATTAAGCAAAATTCACATGTTGGAGTGTAGCATGCACATAAAGTGATATCAGGTGAGTTTCAGAGGTTGGAGCAGTGAGGCTGGCCAGAAAGGACACAATATCGGTGAGTAGATATGTACTAACATAATGCCATGCACCCCTGTAAATTGGAAATTTGTGGCAAGAGCTTATGGAACCAAACTGCTGAGGTCATCAGTCCCTAAGCTTACACACTACTTAATCTAACTTAAACTAACTTACGCTAAGGACAACACACACATCCATGCCCGAGGGAGGACTAACATCCGATGGGGGGAGCCGCATGACCCATGACAAGATGCCTCAGACCGTGCGGCTACGCCACGTGGCTGCACCCCTGCAAACTACCGCCTACTGTAACAGTGTGTTATGTCCAACTATATGTTGTCAAGCAGGGTTTGTCACTCTACATTCCTTCAGAGTCAGCTGATTACATTTTATTGTGCTCTGAAACAACACAATGGTTGCATGCACAGAGAAAAGTCCATGAGATGATACCAGAAATGTTACAGATTTCTTGAAAGTATAATTTAAAACTTCAGCTTTCCTTCTGCTATCTTCTATTGCCACAGCAGACTGGTCAATGAGTGAGTGGATAGAAGCCTTCAACCAGCTAGCTGATTTTACATATACTCAGTAGGTCAAAGACGCCTCCAACTAATACTGCATGATCTGGGTGTTTCTGCACTATTCAGTATAGACTTTCTTTAGAGGACTCTAAAACAGTCATGGTGGAATCAGATACACATCCAGATAACTTCCCAGTCACAATCAAAATCAAACTCATTAGAGACAATATTTTTGTAGACTGCAATGGTGTCTAATTTGTCCCTTCAATAAATGCACCGTGACTCGCTAAATATCTCAGAGCTTTCTACTTTGGGTTTCAGCTGGCTCTAGGATTCGAGAATAATTTGAGTGCCACCAATTTACTGGAGGGCAGTTAATTCAATAACTATATAATGAATACTTTCAGTTTGCTCATAAAATTTTCACAATTACAGTGTCTTTACTCTGAATTTAGTCTGCTGTGTGTCCAACTGTCAAGTGTTGAGCAGAGTACATCAAACTACCACCTAGCCTAAAAAACCTCCATGTGCACTCCACAAATATTCTGCTACCTGAGTAGCTGTTTCCTTTGCGTAGTGCACCCCTAAGTAGGGGAGTCTTACAACCCCATAACCAATAATGCGGATCTAGAAATCTTCAGCCAAGACCACCACAGAGTTGAAGAAGCTTTTGGTCGAGATCCTCAACTCAGCTTCAAACAAAAGGAGCTCGATCAACTCTGGGATCAGTGCTGCAAATTGTGAGCTCTTCTTGCACTCTCTGCATGAGGCCAGCAGACTTCTGCTAGCTGCCTATATGAACTGAGGATGGCCGACAACTGCATTTTGTCAACGCACAAGATTGGTGGTGATTTGTTGCAAGCGGAAACATATGGCACACAGATTTTTGCATGTGTATTGACTACTGCTAGATAGCTGATGTTGGCAAAACATTCAGCAGGGTTTAAAGCAAAAAAGGGAAAATTAAAATAATTAATCAGAAGGATAATTGATTATGTAACATTAACTGACCTGAAAGAAATATTGGTATATCCATAATCAATTACCACGATAGTTATGATTAACTGATTAATACCCAGCACTATATTCAATATGTACAAATATATTCTTCAGCAACATTGTTGTGTTTCTCCTAGAGGTACTCGCATTCCTCACCCTTGCCGACGTTTAAAAAAATGAATTGTTTTATCATACATGGGCATTAAATGCAAACATGTACAAAATGAAGTAAAACCTTTAAAAATGGCATCATCCTTGAAAAATTAAATACAATATGGTACCTACATACTGAAAAAATGCAAAATTAAATTCACAAGTTGTAAAGTTTAAATGCCTTCTTTTGCAATTGTAATGAAAGTCTTATTAAGACCAAAAATGCTTCGCTTCATTCTAAAGCACCTTAGCTGTTTGCTAAAGTCTAACATATACATGTGGAAGAACAGGAAGAATGACATAAACAACAAAAAACTATGAGTAACAATAAGAGTCCTAGCAAACAAAATTATAAGAGGAGAAAACTACATTGTTACAGTGACCACTGAAGATTCTTTAGAAGAAAGCGAAACACATTTAGTCTTAATAAAACATTCATTACAATCGCAAAAGATGGTATTTAACCTATACAACTTGTGATGGTGAAAATCTCCTAGTTCTCACTTTTGTAGGTGTGCACATATCCATAAATCTCAAGTGGCTACTGGTGTAACAAAACAGTTGTATGACAAAACACATTCAACAAAAGTTTACTCCTTCAGAATTCAAATAATGGTTAACAACTATCAAGCTCTAACTTAAAGCAGTATATGATGTTATATTTCTTTTCATTTGCTAAAGTGGTGTTCACCTGTACTGCGTGGGTGTTGACGAGTACTTGTCGGTAGACACTGTCATTGAAACTACTGCCAACTTATGTGATTTAACAGTGGGTGACACTCATTAAGCTACTGTTTATAGTAACCTTCATGAAATTAATGTCATAATCGCCACTGCAAACAATTAACACATTTGCACATAAAATTCTCTAGAACACAGTGTCACAAAACTCAGTTGATCAGAATGGTGTGAGTGTTCTCAGCAGTGAGTGAAGTTACCTCTTAATTTTTCCATAGTTAAGAATGAGTTTTAAGTGAGCAGTGGTGCATTAATGTGGTTTACTTAGAATTTTGTGTAAAAGAATAGCAAATAGCAATTGTGTATAAAGTGTGCCAATCACAAATAACATTGTCTTGTACCGTTCCATTGTGGTTTTACAATTATGAGCCCATATCTATCCCTTCATTACAGCTTCAGCTGAAAACCAGTTCACTAGAACTGAAAATGTGACATAAGGATGACCAGATAGATGTCTGAAACCCCCCCCCCCCCCCCCTTTTTCTCAAATTTGAATCCAATATGCTATACTTTGTGTTACATCATTCAGTATCAGTTCTCTAATGGAATTTTTCATTCCCACACCAAAAATGTTTGTGACAGCGTAACAGTATAGATTCTTCCTTACTGTTTGCAACTGACCCCTAGTTTCAGTTTCTTGAGTATTTAATTATGTGATGTTTGAGACAATAATGGGCAACTCTGACACTCACCCTAAGATAAAAAATAATAAAATAGATCATAAAATTTAGCATCTTAGTATTAGCAGTTCCCTACTGATATCTTCATATTAAAAAATGCACAGTGTATATTGAACTATTGATAATAACAGTCTGATCATCTTACACTAGGAATAATATATGGACTAAATGTGTAAAATTGAAGCAAAAAAATGTTGTAAGTGACAAATTTTACTGTTGGAAACAAGATAGAGGAGCAAAAACAAAATATGTAAACTGTATAATCTAGGATTTAATACTGCAGCCATAAAACTTTAGGGGAAAAAAAAGAGTAAACATAATGTTACCTAGTATTCCTATTTTCATTGGTGGTTTCTCCTTCGTTTTCATTCTTGTATTATTAATACCTTTTAGGTATTGTAATTTATTCCAGATCTTAGTTTCAGCTCCTTCACGGATGGAACATGTTACTACAAGGACTACATCTGCATCTGTGAGACTATCTGTTTTTGTAAATCCAACATCCTTTAGAACTGACCAAATTATTTCAGTGTCATTCACGTTCATCTGGCATCCATAGACATCAAAGTATACTGAAAGAAAAATAAAAAAAATTCAAAATTTAACTCATTCCAAGAAAACATAAGTAACAGTGAAATATTATTTCAGCACCATTTTTGTTTGAATATAAGACACTTCATTTCCATTTTAGGAAACATATAAAAATATTTTAAAACAAAAATATTCAACATTTCCAGCACTCTACATGTAAAAAACTACTGATGCTTCCTTGACATTGAATCATAGCACTGTTTCCACAATTAAACAAATATTAATGAAACCAAATAATTAAGGTTCAATAGAGTCTATTTACATGAAAGGCTTAAGTTTTGAAATGGATTCTTGCAGTAGTTATGCAGAGGTACATGGAGAGACTAGCATGGAGAGCTGCATCAAATCAGTCCTTGGACTGAAGGCAACAGGACAACAACAGGTTGATAGAGAAAGACCAAGGTCTCTGTACCACTTCAACTATGACCATGCTCATATAGAAAATTTGGTGGTGAAGCTAAACTTCAGCTGGATAATGCTTCATTTTTTAATGCAGAAAATATCCATTTAAACAACAGAGAATTCAAAATTAAAACTGTGTGCCAGACAAGCTGGGTGTGCTTATAATTGTGAGTCGCTCGCTGTAACTGTGGAATGTCAGTGTACTATGCCCACAAGAGTTTGTAATAAGAATAATAATACAATAAAAATGAAAAGACTGTAGCACTTACTCAGAAAACATATGACAAGAAATGTCAAACACCAGGTCGAGGAAAAATTCACTAGTATACATCAGAGGCTGCTACTCAAGTGACTAAATGTGTCTGTACTGTAAGCAAGCTCTGTCCATTCAAGGTAATGGCAGCTGTAGGAGACCCCTTTGTATTAGAGATAGATTCAAAGACAATATGCCCACTGATGAAACAATGAGTCTTAGAGGTCAACTGCCAAAGCTTTTGCAATAATGTCCCAGTGTTCGATGCTGTTTCAAAAACAATATTGGAGCTCATATAATTCTACAAACAGAAAGCTGGCTAACACTGAAATTTACAGCAGTGAGATTTTTGGGGCAAAACTACGCATATAATGAAAGCATTCGCCAACGGGAAATGGAAATTGTCCATTTATCACAGTCGACAAGGAACTTAAGTCCACAGGAACAGAAACTGAAGCAATATGCATGCTTGTTCGGGTAAAACTCAGGCTTTAATGATCCAACATTCAACTGGGAAAGTTACAGTTTTGTAAGTGGTGAATGTGACAAAGATTCTTATGAACCACTACTTCATTCCTTCTGTAAAAGTTACCTAGAACATATTCATGTTGGCTGGCATGGAGGAGGTAGGCTAGTTCTGTTTGAGATACCTAATTATGTCTGAGTTCAGAATATGTTCTAAGGTTCTATAACAAATGGATTTCACAAGATGTTTTGTTATCCCAATCATTATCAAAAACATAATTATCCCAATTGATTGTTAGATGATTAAAGTCTCTTCCAGTGATTACAGTATCATTAGGTAACTTATGTACAAGTGAACTGAGGTTTTCTCTAAAGTTTTGGTTACACCAGTAGGAGAATCTGGTCGACGACAGGATCAGCCAACTGTAATCATCACCCACCCTCAATTCTGAGTATTGGCCAAAAAATCTCATATGCAGCTCCAATTTCTATCTATGTGGATTTGAGTTTCTTGTCTACTGCGACAAATCCATTTCCTGTTTCCCTATCCTTTCGGTATACACTTAAATTTTCCCTAAGATCTCACTACAGTCAACTTCAGGTTTTGACTGGCTTTCTGTGACTAATACTATGTGAGCTTCAGTGTTGTTTAGGGATGCTTTGAACTCAGTCACTTTCAATCAGATCCTAATAAGATTTCAAAAAGTGTAAAAATTTGCAACTTTTGTTAAGTGTACAGAAATGTAAACTTATGCACTTCACAAAATAAAAAATTGTAGTATTCTATGACTATAATATCGATGATTTGCAGTTAGAATCAGTTAGTTCATACAAATACCTAGGTGTAATAATTTTGAGAAATATCAAATGGGCTCAATCATAGCTAAGGCAGTGGTAGGCTTCAGTTCATTGGCAAAACAATGGGAAAGTGCAGTCAGTCTACAAAGAAGACTGCTTACAAATCACTTGTGTATCCCAGCTTTGAATATTGCTGAAGTAGGACCAACAAGGGATACTGAATGCATGCAAAGAATGGTGGCATAAAAGATCATATTTTTGGCTAATGTGATTGTGTTACGGAAATGATGAAAAACCTGAATTGGTATTCTTAAAGATAGACAAAAATTACCCTTGAAACCTTGCTTAAACAATATTTCAGGAAGTAGTATTAAAGGAAGACTTAGAGGTACTCTTTAGCCCCCCCCCCCCTCTCCCCAGGGACGTCAAGACAACATTAGACTAAGTACAACACATATAAAGGGATTTAAGTAACCATTCTTCCCACATTTAATATGCTTTGGTCATCTACCAGTACACATGGTATACTTCTTTGAGGTGTACATATGAACTACTTTGACTAATGTGTTTATTTGGGACACCCCCAAAAACATATGTTTTTCATATTGAGTGCATTCTGCTGCCACCTACTGCCAGGCACCCCATACCAATAACCTCAGTAGTCACCAGACATCGCGAGAGAGCAGAATGGAGCAGTCCATGGAACTCATGGACTTCAAACGTGGTCAGGTGATTGGGTGTCACTTGTGTCTGTACGCGATATTTCCACACTCCTAAACATCCCTAGGTCCACTGTTTCCAATGTGATAGTGAAGTGGAACATGAAGGGACACGTACAGCACAAAAGCGTACAGGCCGGTCACGACTGCTGACTGACAGAGACTGCTGACAGTTGAAGAGGGTCATAATGTGTAATAGACAGACATCTATCCAGACCATCAAACAGGAATTCCAAACTGCATCAGGATCCACTGCAAGTACTATGTCAGTTAAGTGGGAGGTGAGAAAACTTTGATTTCATGGTCGAGCAGCTGCTCACAAGCCACACATCACGCCGGTAAATTCCAAATGACGCCTCGCTTGGTGTAAGGAGCGCAAACATTGGACGATTGGACAGTGGAAAAACGTTGTGTGGGGTGACGAATCACGGTACACAATGTGGCAGGAGGCAGGTTGTGGGTGTGGCGAATCCCCGGTGAACGTCATCTGCCAGCGTGTGTAGTGCCAACAGTAAAATTCGGTGGTGGTGGCGTTATGGTGTGGTCATGTGGGCTTGCACCTCTTGGGGTGTTTTGCGTGGCACTATCACAGCACAGACCTACATTGATGTTTTAAGCTCCTTCTTGCTTCCCGCTGTTAAAGAGCAATTCGGGGATGGCAATTTCATCTTTCAACGCGATCTAGCACCTGGTCATAATGCACGACCTGTGGAAGAGTGGTTACACAACAGCAACATCCCTGTAACCAACTGTCCTGCACAGAGTCCTGACCTGAATCCTATAGAACGCCTTTTGGATGTTTTGGAGTGCCGACTTCAAGCCAGGCATCAGTGACCAACATTGATACCTCTTCTCAGTGCAGCACTCCATGCAGAATGGACTGCTATTACCCATGAAACCTTCCAGCACCTGATTGAAGGTATGCCTGCCTATCGTCAAGGCTAAGGGTAGGCCAACACCATATTGAATTCCAGCATTACCGATGGAGGGCACCCCCAACTTGTAAGTCATTTTCAGCCAGGTCAGGATACTTTTGATCACATAGTGTATGTAGATTTGAAGTGTACAGAATCCCGTCAGTACGACATGTTAACAATAGTAAAGACACTTGGCAACAATAATACAACCACATAAGATATTGCCAATAACTTCAAATTGCTAATAATATCGTACTTGAGTGCACATTCGTGATCTCTTATTACGAACCATCTTCTCCTCTGCAAGCAAGCAAAACACACGCACCAACCAAAAGGAGAACTTTACATATGAGTATCTTACCCTTCCTTCCACGTCCACTGAAATGTTCTGTGGCAACGTATGGGAGTTCCGTAATTGCTACTCTCTGTGCATCACTTGGCAGATTTCCTTGCAAAAAATCCTTTAAGCCGGGTCCTTTCTGGATACTGAACTGATGTTTCCGCCAAAGAGGATTTTTGCGACCACTTACTGTACTTAGTTCGGCGTCTTTTAATATTTTAGTTACTGTTAAGTTCCTGAGCGACGACAAGAAAACTGTTTTCTTCGAACTGTGTAATGCTATTCCACACGCCCCACATATTCTAACTGTGGAGTGACAACATTTGCCACATAACATTTTTATATATTGTGTGATTAATTAGAAAATCGTTAACTCGAAGTGTGAGACGTCTTCCCTATCAACTACAGCTCTTGTTCATCTTCCCACCGTCTGCTTTAAGTTTCAAAACAAACACGCCAAAGCACTAGAAAAAAGACCACATTCTTCAAACAACTTGTATGTACGCCTCAAAGATCTACACCATAGACTAGGTGGTCTACTGATAGATGACCGAAGCTCGATTACTGCTGTCACAATACTCGTTCTCTAAACATATTACAATATGCGTCGATTTGGTAGCAATATTTGGCAAAGTCAAGCGCATACTGTAATCATTAAAATATCTCCCCAAACTCATTTCCATATGCAACAAAAGAGCAAGTGGTATGAGGGCTATGGCAGAGCTGCCGTGTGCCGCTGAATGGCTTTGTCAAAATTTAAGCCGGGTTCACACAAGTAACTAATGTGGCTTTCTGTAGTGGCATCCTGAGCTACCGTTCACACAAGGCGCCAAAAATTCTACGTATTTGCACAACTTTCTATACGACGTCAACTGAAACCATACGAGCGGGTACGAATGTTACAGTGCAGGTTTTGGCATTACAACACGATACACCTAAGATGTACAACACAGGTATGGGCGGCCTGCCACCTAGCGGCCAAAATGGGTGAAGTTACGATTTTAGCACACGGTGCATCCGCCGGGCAGAAGTAGGAGCGGTTCTTTTCTCGTTTGCATTCCCGCATGTGCAGTAGATGCGGTGTTGCCATACATGCGCACAAAGCAGCATTTCCAGCGGGCTTTCTGCCTGTTATTGCTTTCACACGTGGTCAGCAGATGATTAATACGTAAGCTCTTGAGGACACATTTGGCTGTTGCGCGAAATATTCTACAAGTCTTTCACAGAGTAATTTTTTATTAACAGAGTAATAAAACAAATGAGACATTTCTTATTTTTAAGGGGCTCCGGAAAGGCTCAAAATCTTGAAAAGTTCAATTTTTACTTTTTTGCGTTTTCTGAATCTGCAGACTATTACCTTTTAATAGATATATAATTTATTCAATTCCGAAGACCACAACTATTTTTAAATTTTTTTTGAAATTTGTTCTACATGGGCGTGACCCACTGTGGCGCTGTTAAACTGCTGTCAAATGGTGTTATTATTAACGTCCGTGTTCATCAGGTACATTTTAGTGATGTGAGATAAAGTATGTGTTGTGGCTAATCTGTGATGGTTCACTATATATCGCTGGTGTGATTGTCGATTGTTTCATGTTTATTTACTCTGTCGTTATCTCGAAAATATTCATAATTAATTCTATTTCTTGAGTCTCTGTTTTGTTGAAGTATAATAATGAGTAAAAGTAAAGTTATTAGAAATCCTCTGAAGGCTTTTAAGAAAAGTAGAAATGTTGGAAAGCCAAAGGTATGTGTTATTACTGTAAACAATAAAGACAATAACCACAGTCTAATATAACAGTCGCGACACTTCGCCTCGATTTTGTTGCCTACAGCGCCAGCAGCGCCCCAAGCGGCTGGTAGGTTACACTGTGAGTTCGGCGCGATCGTGAAGGAGAATAGTGGTTGTTTATTTTGATTTTTACAATGGCTTTTACTGGCGGGAGCGTTTGTAGCGCAATAAATTGCACCAACAACAGAAAGAAGACACCAAAGCTGTCTTTTTTTAGGTTTCCTAAGGATCCTGAGAGGTATAACCATCATGTTACTAAACTGTATCGTCAGGATTCACTTGCAAACTATATGTGTATAAATGATGAATGTTTCGTTTTAGGAGCAGAAAATGGCTTGTTAATAGCAGGCGAGAAGACCTCATGAAGAAAGACCCAGTGTACCTGTATAGTAATATTAGGTTTTGTTCGCTACATTTCGAACAAAACCAGTTCATGAACGCAGACAACAACAAACTCGTGTGGAATGCAGTACCCACCCTGTTTGACATTCCAAATAAGCCACCTCAGCTGACGATGAAGAGGAAACTGCCACAAAGATTCGACAGTCAATCTAAAGCAGTAAAACAGTCCTATGACACAGAAGCAGCTGGTTCAGCTCACCATGTATCAGTGCCAGATTCGTGTGAATCGTCAACACAGACCTGCTTTGACAATGAAGTGGTTAGATTAAGTGCAGCTGTTCGTGTCTTGCAAAAGCGTGTGAAGTGTCAGAATGTGCAAATCGCTAGACTACGAGCGAAACTATTACGGGACAAGGAAAGTGCCTACAGACAGCGACAGAAATTGTATCAGAAGGAGCAAGTGAACAAGGACAAACGAATGTTAAAGACTATAGGATCCCGATATTTAAAAAAAGATGCCCTTGACTTGTTGTTAAGCCAGATTAGCATGCCATTGAAAGAGAAACGTGCTGCAAGATGGAAAGACGAAAATAAGCTGTTTGCTCTAAATTTACTATATTACAACACTCAGGCATACAGGTTTTTATCAGAATGTTTTATGCTTCCATCAGTGCGTACACTACAAAGGTATGTGGAAGGCATACAAATAAAATGTGGGATAAGTGACAATATATTCCATCTTTTAAAGCAAAAGGTGCAACATTTTTCTGCTAATGATAAACTTGTGAATATGTCATTGGATGAAATGTCGCTAATGGCAAATTTGACATATGACAGCACTTCTGACACTGTTATTGGTTTTGAGGACTTGGGGTTTACACGCACAGCTAAAATTGCCAACAGTGTGTTGGTGATAATGATTAATGGCATTTTTTCATGTTTCAAACAACCATTGCTTTACTGTTTTTGCAAAGGAACAGTGGGAGCTATTCATTTGACTGCTATATTTTATGAAGTAGTCAAAAGACTTAAGGAAATTGGCTTGGTTGTGAAGACCTGTGTGACTGATCAGGGTTCAAATTTTGTGGACTGGAGAAAGAGACTGGGAATTACACAAGACAATCCAAGTTTGGTATATGAGGAGCAGAAGATCTATTTCTTCTATGACACCCCACATTTGTTTAAGAGCATCAGAAACAACCTATTTAGGTATGACATAATTCATACATCAAATGATGGTTTGGTTGGTACTGCTTCTTGGAAGGACATTTCTCAGCTCTATTCAAATGACTTGCACAGGAAATACAAGTTAGCTCCCAAGCTGACTAAAAAAGCTGTCGAACTGCCAGCTTTTTCAAAAATGAAAGTGGGTACTGCAGTTCGTGTGTTAAGCTATACAGTGGCAGCTGGTATTGACACACTTGTGTTTTGTGGTAGTATGCCATTATCTGCAACTGGCACTTCAGACTTTTGTCAGAAAGTTAATGACATTTTTGATATCTTTAATACATACAGTGTGAAAGGGCCTGTGCATCTAAGGAACTGTATTAGGAGTGATTCAGAGCATCTGGATGTTCTACATGTGATGAAGCCATGGATTCACTCTTGGAAATTTGTAGGCTCTGATGGAAAAGATTACTCCCTGAGGATAAAATGTGTAAAGGGGCTTCTAAGCAATATATGTGCTTTGGAAATGCTTGCTGCCGAGGTACTGACTGGAACAAAATTGTACTTATTCTCACGTAAAATTAACCAAGACACATTGGAAAACTTTTTTTCAACTATAAGGCAGAGAGGTGGTTTTTGCAGCAACCCATCTCCAAGGCAGTTTTGTGCTGCATTTAACAACTGTACACTAAGCAAACTGATAAATTCTTCTAATGTGGCAAGCAGTAATTGTGAAGGAATTGACTGGGGTCAGGCAATACTGGACATGAAATCTGCTCAAACATTAAAGGTCTCACAGTTGTTATGCAGTAGTGATACAAGTTCTGCAACAAAGCTACCAAATGTGGAAGTTCCAGCAGACCTTGGAGAACAAAACAGTATGAGATATGTGTTTGGTTACATCTTGAAGAAACTTTTTTCTTTACATAATTGTGTCAAGTGCAGGAATCTACTTGTAGACAACAGCCAGGACTTAGATGCAAATGACAAATTTTATTGCCATTTCAAAAGTTACGAAGACAATTTTGGAAGCTTGGTTATTTGCAGTGAAAATATTTGTTTATTTTTTAGGGATTGTGAAAATCAGATGGCTTCAGTTTTTGATGAACATTCTCACAAGAAAAACTGTGGTGAATTATATGTGAACTTGTTGATGGCTGTCCCAAGTTTTCCTCCTGGATGTTGTGAAGAAACTAAGCTGCTGTTAATCAAGTTATTTGTTAAAGTGAGACTCGTTTACAGGCTGAAATATTGGAATCAAGACGTAGTTTCTAACAACAAGAAAGCAAATAAGAAACTGAAGAAGTTGGCTCATTTGGGCTGCTGATTTCTTTGGTATGTATTTCGTTCACTTCTGTTGTTAGTCACTTAATTTCCCTTGCTTCTTTCGTGTGATGACATTATTTTGTCAGCACCTTCTTCACTGACAGATTGTTTGAAAATTATACAAATATTTGGTTTTTCGTGAAATGTAGTGTAATCAGCTCATTATAGTGTTTTCAGCATATTCTTCCCACTATTTGGCAGTTGCTTGTCCCACTTAGAATAATAAAAAGATGAAGGTCGTACTTGTGGCAACAGGCGAAAATGACAAACAAACGCAGTAGGCCTACAGAACGATAAACGAGCTGTCGATCGTTTTTGCAAGTAGAGGTACATGTCTGTGCTTCTGACATGTGAATCTGTGTGTTTATATTCTTTTGATATGAACGTGGTAAGCTGCAATTCTGTCCAATGTCACAAGTGTTTCTTCACGAATGTGTTGTAGCTTGCCACTCTATTCATGATTTTTGTCCGTGCTGGCGCTTATTTTAGAATCATTTTTAGAAACATATATGCCTTCTGATACCACACAAACCCTTGGAGGCAAGAAAATAACTCAAATAATGCGGAAATTACGTAGGAAATGGATGTAAACAAACATTATGCTTACGACGCGTCTGACGTTCACCTTACCTACCGCTTGGAGCGCTAGTGTCGCTCCATCTGTCAAACGGCAACAACTTTTACAGCAGTGAGTGTCGCGACTGTTATATTAGACTGTGCAATAACCAAGTGAGTGAACCTAACCTCTCAAGTTCACCTGCCCATAGCAGTCAAAGTGGGAAAGAAAATACTTCACAGAAGAAGCTTGGTTCAATGAGTGAAAACTATGAATGTTTTATGGGCGAATCGGATGTGAATGAAATATTTGATATGTCGGTTCTCAAAGGAATTTTTTTCAAACTGTGTAAGATGTATTCATTGTGGTGAAGTTGGTCTGGAACTCTCCATAATAAAGCACGTAGGACTTGCTAGTGAAATACAACTGAAATGTGATAAGTGTTCACACATGACCACCTTTTGGAACAGTGTTGCAGTAACTGCAACTGAAGAAAATGGTAGCAAAATCTACGAACACAACAACGAGCGATGCTTGCTTTAGACAAGGAACGCCTTCGGGCTGCAGACAGGGCTGTAAAGAGTCTAGAAATACAAGCAAGAGTAAACAGGAGGAGGAACAAGAGGAAGCTGGAGGAGGAGTTTGCAGAGGATGAAGATAATCCATCCTATGGACCTGGAATCCACTAAAAAGTTAATCCAATCTTTGTCGCTCGATTCCCAAAACTTTTATTTTCTCATACTAATTACATGTTTTCTAAGGATCTTCCAAACATATTTGTTTCAAACTTTCAGTAAATGTTACAAGTACCTTCTGCATAATTTAACACAGCCTTTTTCCAAAAAACTGTATATTTTTGAATATATAAATAAAAAATTGCAAAAAAATGTTGGGAATTTTCATTACAATTAAAAAAAATCATCTTTAATAACTGAACTAAAATGTTGTAAAATCCCTGTGTTAAGTTGTAGCCCATATTCCAATAAATAATCTGTAAAAAGTTCAACTTCCTACCTCAAATACTTTGTGAGGAAAGATGTAATTTATAAGCGTTATTTTAACATTGCAAGTATAGGGCGTTCCGGAGCCCCTTAACTGCCGTTCACAAAAGTTGTACACACAATGATAGCTTTGATTGTAGAAATGGAATGAAAGAAGGAAATTATAAGCATGCTTATAGATGCATATGGCAAGGAAAGTTGTCTGTGTGATCCTCTAGATACTCCGTACCACAATAAAGTACATCTACACATGTTGAATCAGAGTTTACATGTTTTACGTAAATGTGCGTCTAATTTTACTTTAGATGTGTATGTATCGCGTTAATATGTGAAAGTACAGCATTTATTTGATGTGATTGCACCTTTTTTACTATTTCAGCGTGTCAGGAAGGGTAGTGTTGTGAGAATAGCCACAAGGATCAGAGCAGTTGTACTGGCCGTGACCAGTGAGTGCTGTAAACGTCGTTTTGCATCTTCGCTGTCCCACTGTTACGAAATAGCGTTCCTCACTGTTCTGTCACATGCACGGATCCTGTCATGTACCATCGACAAAGCACATCCATTCTAACGTAGTTGCTAAATTCCTGTGGAACTTCGGACCTTAACTGTTCCGTTAACAGTTCCGCTTTCACCCATTCTTCGCAGCCAGAGTCGAACCCAATTCCAGCACCTGGCATTACGTCATCGTTATGCCTTTCTCCTAATTGCTAAACGAAGGCTGTGTTCACAGTGGGACCGATAACCGTCGTCAGACGCCGTCGTCAAAAGTTGCCTGGTAAAATTGTCCTACATCTTGGTCACTGTGCGTCCAATCTCATTCATCAGTTTCTGACGGGGTCGACGAGGTTAGGTTATGTTAGATTAGAATCTATTTTATGTATGAAGTAGGTTACATTTCAACCTCCAAGTATGGGATGGATACCACAATGTCTCTGTGCTTGGGGATGAGTGCTGCAGTGCGGCTTTTGCAGTTAAAAGATGCATGTAAATGAGCTGTATCTGTCTCGAAACGAATGTGGCAAATTCTATACACTCTGTCCTCAATTACTGGAAGGAAGAGACAAGTTCACGAATATACGAGATGAAGGGAAAAACACCATGCCGCAAAAGCTAAAAACGCATTAACTTTGTGATAACACTTGCCTTCACTCGCCAGCGATTAACATCAGAAGGGAACACCACTTAGAAGTTAACAGGCTGTAATTGAGGTTCTTCATATTTATATATGCATATAACGAAAATATGTAGTTTCAGTGATACACTTCTCTAATGATCTCTCCAAAACATGTTGGTGGTTTATTACGATACAGTGGCTGGAAATAAGGTTATGAGCACATAATGATTACTTTACATGTTGACATCTGTCAACACCTGCTTTCTTTGTGATTGGAATTATTATATTCGTCTTGAAGTCTGAGAGTATTTCGCCTGTCTCATACCTCTTGCTCACCAGATAGTAGAGTTTTGTCAGGACTGGCTCTCCCAAGGCTGTCAGTAGTTCTAATGGAATGTTGACTACTCCTGGGGCCTTGTTTCGACTCAGGTCTTTCAGTGCTCTGTCAATCTCTTCACACAGTATCATCACTCCCATTTCATCTTCATCTACATCCTCTTCCACTTCCATAATATTGTCCTCAAGTACACTCATTAACCTAATTTTCATTTTGCACGTGATCGATTCTTGTGTCTTCTGAAGTTATCTAATTTCTACTGCCTGGATTGTTCATGTCGTTTTTCTGCTAGTGTCCTACACACTGTTCCATAAATGACTGTTGGAACTTCCAAGGTTTTGTAAAATTTCATCTCATATTTGGCACTGACTTTTCCATATATGGTTCTTTTAATTGGCCACTTGAAATAAAGAATGACTTTATTTTGTGGCAAATATCAGTGGAATTGTTTTCACTTCATGTATAACCAAGGTATGTTACTTAGCTACTTTTATGTTCAATGGATCATTTGGATGATAAATCATAATCATGTGGAACAAGTCATTCACATCACAAATTATTTTGTAAATATGGCTTCATATTGAATATTTAGAAGTTCTATTTTGTTTTATTACTATTAATAAATATACAGACGATAGTCAGGGGAGGCCCACCGTCTTTTACACATTACAACAGTAGAAATTCTTCTGTGGAATAGAAGGAGTTCTCAAGGAGAAACTTTTTCACTTCGTTTCAAATTTTGCTTTGCTGTCTGTCAGACATTTTATCTCAGTTGGTAAGTGGTCCAGTACATTAGTTGCAGCATTCTACAAACTTTTTTGTGCTAAAGATAACCTTAATGTGGAATAGTGAATGTCATTTTTCCTTCTAGTATTGTAATTATGTACATCATTGTTCCTTTTGAACTGCAGTGTATTATTTATAACAAAGTTCGTCAGGTAATGCATATACTGTGAAGCAGTAGTCATAATACCCAACTCCTTAAACAGATGTCTGCAAGTTGATCATGGGCGAATGCAATACGTTATTCTTCCAGCACGTTTTAGAGCAATGAGGTCTTTCTTTCTTAAAGATGAGTTACCCTAGAACACTATTCCATATGACATTACTGAATGAAAAAATGCAAAATATGCCAATCTGTGAGGTGTCAGCCTAGTCTGATTGTCTGGCAGATGGGCATCAATGCGATGCCAAGCAGGTGTGTGTCTAAGTGTCGTGCAGCTTCTCTCAGGAATTGCGTAGGCAGTAGATGGTGGTCTCACAGGTAGCAGGAATCTTGTTTGTGCTTGGCCGGACTGTCAGTTAAACGCTCCTCTTACATGCAGGCATGTAGAGGTGGAGTAGGACATGAACTTCAGATATCAGTAGTGGAGGCTGAGTGAGTAGGTGCCAGTTAATACTGTTTTTCCGTGTGGCCCAGGAAGGAACAATGCAAGTGGCAGAGCTGTCAGGGTCTGCTAGCATATTCTCTGGCCTTTGGTGATCAGATAAGCAACACAGAATAACATGGTTGGTATGTGGCTAAATTCTTATGGGAGAGGAAATTTGGCACTAGCATGAGGATTGGGTTTTGGGCGCACTTTCTGTCTTAGGCGAAGGTAAATCTCATTGGCTCTTTCATCTTGGGCTCACAGGTGGGAGTCTAAATTTTTTTCCACATTATTTTGACTCTGAATTGTGTATCTTGTCTGCCCTGTGATTGGTTGGGAGTGAGCTGAAGAGGCACTTCTCTGAAGCTAAGAGGATAGTTGCAGTCTTGAACCGGAATCCATATGGCGAATGGTTTTAGTAAAGATGAACTCAGTGTTCGAACCCCAGTAGCTATTTGGTGCACATTTTACGAAGAGGACAGATATGGTTTACAGACCTCAGTTCACTCCGTATGGAGTCACTGGACAATGGAGGCAAACTGTGGGAGCACGAAATTTGCATCTTGAAAAATGTAGTGTTGGCAGAAGAGCCAACACCGTGTTGCTAGAGGAGGCCGAAATACACGCGTTTAAGCTCACGCAGGCTGGTGTGAGGTATGCTTCATAAAATAATATCAAATGCTATGGCGCCTTGCTAGGTCGTAGCAAATGACGTAGCTGAAGGCTATGCTAACTATCGTCTCGGCAAATGAGAGCGTAGTTGTCAGTGATCCATCTCTGGCAAAGTCGGCTGTACAACTGGGGCGAGTGCCATTACGTCTCTCTAGACCTGCCGTGTGGTGGCGCTCGGTCTGCAATCACTGACAGTGGCGACACGCGGGTCTGACGAATACTAATGGACCGCGGCCAATCTAAAGGCTACCACCTAGCAAGTGCGGTGTCTGGCGGTGACACCACACATCTGCTACAAGAACATGAGGAAAAGGTGAGCGTGTTGTCACACCCTGATGCCTTCCTTTGTAATCCGCAAATTAGCCACAGTAAGAACCATGCAACGCAAAGCATTGAGTATGCATTGAAACAGATAGAGATTGATTTCAGATTAGATAAAGTTGGACAAAATATGCATAAGATGAACAACTGAATCTAGTCAAGTGGTGTCAATCTTCTTCCTTTCTCTTCTCACTCTGAGACTACTAGGTGGTTACTCACACAATGAATTAAGCCACCAAATCATTTCACTTCCTTAATTAGGCCATGATCTTTCCTCCACTAGTTATGATTCAATATCAGTTTCTAGCCACTTCTCTTGATTATAAAATTTATATGATTCCTTGCATTACACCTTTGAGATTGGTACTCCGATCAAGTGCATGTAACAAATATAGTAACCACAAATTTTGTACCATTCGATAGAATAAAAAATAATAACTTGGATCATGCTTTTTCATTCAATAGTTCTGATGTCATCTATGTAATTGCAGCTCCATTACCATGCACCACAACCTAATAATTATGGTCATTATGATTTAATAATTAATTTATACAGTAGTAATGTGACAGTGTTTCCTATTGTGTAACAGGCTTGTGACCACTAAGTTCATGGCAGACCCCTGCATCACAGGATTTAGAGTAACAAGGATTGATATTAATAAATTGGTTATATCATGAACCCAATGGTGGTGGTGGGCAGCATAATGGCGACACTCTCAGGATATTGTCAGTTAGAAATTTAGGTGCATCTGAGGAATAGTCAGAAAATATTATCCATTTCTTTATTGTTAACAGATAAGAACATTCTGAATAATTCAGAATAATTAGTTATAGACTACAATGCATTTACTAATTTGTATTTTCATTTCAGTTTGTGGGTTTGGTCCACTCCAACCACTTGGTTTCAGTCTTGCTTAGATATTCAAGGGCGTTAGTGATTCATTCACTGTACATCATAGGTTAGAAGGCAGGTTTAAAACGATAGGGTCAGAGTTAACGTATTTGCAGCAGATGAAGATGCCTGTCAAGGTAGGAACATGATTAGGATGGAAAAGATAGTTGCTTTGGTTCATGTAGAGGCCAACCCCATTTACCAATTGCTGAAGAATTAGGTGAGGTTATAAGGGAAAGAAGAGAAATGGCACAGAGCAGAGAAGAAGAGGGTAGTGACAGTCAATTAGCAACAATTGGGGATGCAACAGAAGAATCTTCCAAAACTGCAAAAGTACGGAATGCAGAGAAGGAAGTAGTACATGCACTGGGAGCCAGTAGTGTAACTAATGTGCCAGGGGCTGATGCTCAAGTAGGCCAGCCAATTACGTCAGCCACACCTGTAGACTAGGATAAAAATGGATGCAGAGGCCCTTGGTGCAGAGAGAGGCAAGAAATGCATGATAAAAAACAAGAGGCACACAGTAGAGTGACGAAAGTGATATCAGAGAGGTAAGATTCGAGATTAAATGAAATTGGATTTCAACTGGAACAACTTCCGGTCCTGCAGCAATAAGTTAACTATCTAGAACAAAAACAAAAAGATAAGCGAGATAGACTTGTCGAACAAGTCGAGAAAGAGTAGAGAAAGTGGAAGTAGTCATGCAGAAGATGCCAGAATAAATCGAACAACGATTGTATCAGGCCACAAAACACCTAGAGATCAGAAAACATGAACTGGTAACAGAGGCAGTAAAAATGCTCATGAAGGCTCTGATGGTATTTGTCCTGAGGCAGTCGTGGATACAGGGGAAATAAGGAAGCTTCTTTGGATCTAAGAATAGAGAGAAGCTTTTAACCAAAGGTGCAAGCAAAAGGAAGAATTTATAACTGTAGAACTGTCCATGTAGAAGTAAAATACGTTAGTGGTGATAGAAAATGCATTTGAACTGAAGTCCAGCCCCTGGTCATACATTGATTACTCAGCTGGGGTGGAGTCCACTTAATTGTTCATTCATCAGACATTAGAGCAGACAATGGTTCTAGGTGGATCATGTACAGACCCCCTTCCTGGGACAAGTAGTGCAACAAAGTTAGTGGAGGAAGAGCCATTTGATTACAAGGACTTCTTGAGAGTTAGGAAATTTCAGGCATTCAGAGAGAACAATATTAGCTGGCACTCCATGGTCTGAACGAAAAGAATCAGTTTTTAGACAGAGCGTTGGCCCAGCAGAACTGATACATTTGTGCTATATGAAGCTGCTGTCAGTCAACAAACACTACTAGGACGCTGCACAGCCAGTGAAGAGGCCTTCAAGTCCTTGCTACAAGAGTTAGAATACATTAACAGCAAGAGCAATACAGGCGCGTGGCCGAGAGATAACGAATAGTACACTGCGCCACAGTGGAGACCATGCCATGCTTAGACATGGTGAGAGAGGAAAAGAATGGAGACTAGTAAGCATTGGTCTCCTAATCCTCAATATGCACAGTATTTGGGAAACACTGATTAACAAATTGTTCAAAATGGTTCAAATGGCTCTGAGCACTATGGGACTTAACATCTATGGTCATCAGTCCCCCACAGAGTAACAATGATGAGAAAGTACCACAGGAACGAGGGAACAGGCTGGACCTGTGCCTAGTTTTCTGGATGGCAACATGCACTGGCTAGGGTGTGATAATATTAGAGCTGACATAGTGAAATAAAAAGAGAGTGAGCGGAAGCAGAAACTGTATCCAGCTATTATTACTGCAGTAAAATAGGTTAATTGGGAAGCAGTTTGGGGCAGTGAGAGTCAGGTTTCAGCGACCTTGGAAGATGTATTGCACCGGTACTTTCTGGAACAGGACTAGCCGATGTTAGAATTAAGAAAATTAAAATTAAAGGGCCAAGGGCACGCAAGAGTATGGAAGTGAATTGTGAGGTCAGATTGGAATTTGAAAGTCAGGGATACACACTGGAATGGAATTGCCTAGTTTTGGAAAAAGTTGTCGTTAAGTGCAATGTTCAGGATGGATTTTGTGAGGGAATATGAGGCTCTCTTGGATTTAGAATGTGGTGAAATTATTTTGAGGAACGGGGAGCCTATGAGAATACGATATGAAAAACATATAATTCAGGTGAAAATCCCATTGTATTGCCTGAGCGTCTTTATTGAAGTTAATGAGATAGTCGTGGAAGAAGGAAGAGTACAAGTTGTGCAGGTGGAAGAAGGAACAGGATGTGATCCAGCAGAGGATAAGGACATCGAAACGAGGATCAGAGAGAAAATTGCTGGAATATAAGACATCCGAGGAAAAGATAAGAGAAGTTAATGAATGTCTTGAAAAAAAATGGTAATACTTTTGCTTTCATTAATATCCAAAAAGAATTTCCACATAAATTTAAAATTAAATTTTTCACACGTCCATGTTCCATATCGTCGGCATACAGAAGAACAGCATTCGAGGAAAGCCAGGTAATGTTCGATCAAGGAGTAATTGAAGCAACAGGGTCATCTTACAACAAACAGTCCCCTGTTTGCCATGCCGAAGAAGGATGGTGTAATTGGGTTTGTTTTGGACTCACATCAAATTAATACCATTATCGAGACAGAGGAAGACCGACCTGAGAGTTACTTCAAAAATTTCATGTAGTACATGGGCAGTTTGAGGTCGTGTTATTTTCAACTTGAATTAGAGACATGCTGCCGAAAATAGACGGCGTTCCTAGTACTCGGATCTTGCTGTCAGGTTAGGTTATTGCCTTTTGGTCTCAATGTACCGTCGGCAGCTTTAATTTGGGGTTTGGGTGATATTTTGGAGGAATCTTTGCTTGACATGGTACGCAGGTGATAGTTTAATAATGTAGCAGACGTGGAAAGACCCCAGTTACGTAGCAGATAGACTTATGAGTGCGTTGCGGATTCACACAGTACGAATTTAGAGAAATCTATCTTTGGAATTCAGCAGCTAAATTTTTTGGGACATATTATAAATTGAAATGTAATTTCGCCAAACCCGTGCAAAACTGGTGCAATAAGACTTTTCCTGGTAGCGAAAATAAATGGAGAAACAGTTACGTGGTTAATTGGCTTTGGCTTTGACAAATTTCTACAAGCAATCAGTGAGGGTTGAAAGTTTGTTGACACCCAGATTGTGTGAGCTTACTGTGGAGCACACTGAATGGATACGGGAAGTGAACACTGAGGCAGAGTTTCAGACGCTGAAAACAGCATTAATAACAGGACCCACATTGGCGCTTCCCGATTTTTCATATTTCTGCTTGGTTACAGCCAGTTCAAAGACAGGACCAGTAAATCTAACAAGAAATCGAGGAGAATGAAGATGTGATGAGGGAAACAATCGCATCTGGGACTAGTGCGCTGTCCAACGAAAAAAAAAAAAAAATATTCGGCAATGGAGCTGAAAGCTATAGTCTGGAGTTTCCAAGTCCAGGTTTTTTCTGTTTAGGTGTAAAACAAGAATATTCACTGACCAATACGATCTCTGTGTGAGGTTCCGGTATGGAAAAGAGTTTATACCTCTTTAATACTGACGAATTTTGCATGAGAACGAGACATGCACTCGACCCCCTCCTTACCTACCACCTAATTAATGATGTGCACATCAGTAACAAAAGGTATTGATGATGGACGCTGCTGGTTGGTAAAATAAGGAGTGCACACTCACATTAATTTAATAAAAACCGTAATCTACTCAGAGAGAAAAAGAGAACTTTATCATAATAAACCAAAGGAAATGGGATTCTGCATATATCTACGAAATGATAAGCGGATTAAATATTACAATGAGATTTATTATACATCAGAACATAAAAGCACATGATTATCAACACAAACAGTAGGTTAAAGGATAGGGTGTACTAAACTAATCTGAGATTAAGAATTGGCTCGAGAACAAGGGGCTCCTACTCTCTGTGATGCAATAGATTGACGATAATGATTGGGTGTCCTAATGAATCAAATATTACTCTTCTGACTATATTGCAGTATCGCGATTAGTAGTGAGAGCTCAAATGGGATCACATGGAGAAACAAGCAGAATGGACTTGTAGCTAAGCGAGCGTGCGTGCTGCTGAGGCATTCAGTATAAAAATGATAGGTCGTACAATGCCGAAGCCGCAAAATACTGTACCGTACCTGAAATCTGCAGCACGTCGTCGGTAGTCAGCGTTCTGATGATTTAGGCGCCGACTTCCGCAGTGCAGCGACTCTGTTTCAATGGCCTCGAAGGCTGTCCGAGAATTCTAAGTTCTGCCGAAAAATTGCGACAAAGATCAGGTCCCGAATCCCCTGCTACCGCGCAACGCAAGATCAAAGCCAACACTGCTCAACTCCCTACTATCCTCAAAAACCGCGAATCAGCATTCAGTGCTGATTCCAAAATTACCCCTCACTGTCTCAGAACATCACTTGTGCCAATAACGAGCGTTCCATCCAATTCCGAGACTTGCCATTTGACCGGCTACGAAAACAACATGCCTAGACCACTGGCAAGCCGGCGTCAGACAGTCGCATCCTGCAGGGCACGATCCACAAGTATTCTCAGAATCATGAGGACAATGCACTCAGTTGGTGCCAGCAATCTTCGTTCCGGGCGCGCCGGAACGGTAAGCACATAAACTGCGGCAACACTCAGACATCTCACAGGTCGTTTCATCTGCATACAATAGGCGAAACTCGACCGACGTCAGTCGTTCCGCCAGGTGCTTAAGCCTATTGATGTACAACCCTCTCAGGATTCGGAGAAGTGCAGCCCCCAACCGGAAATGCAGTGTGCCACGTCCTCCGATGCTCACCTTGCACAGGCCACCCAGGGAAGTAACCCAATATGCATAGGTATCAGGTGAAAAGTACTTTGAGCTCTCAGTACAAATACCCTCATTACAATAACCTTATTTGGCCTGTTACCACCGTGCAATGACATAAAACATTAATAAAATTGATGAAAATCAGAGACGACATGTAAAAGAGGGCATCGAACCTCTCATTACCCCCCAGTCACTTTAGATTATTTTTTGGTAGTGGTTGACTCATTTGACAGAGGTAGTGTGTCAATCACTTAAAATGAATATGTCCAAACAGTTTCCAAAACGCCACAACAAATTGGCAACTTAAACTGGAAATTGATGATAAAATGAAAGATGGAATTTTTCTTACGACTTTGCCAACATCATACTCACATTGACGAATAAGTCGCACCCAACAGAGATTCAACCTCAGGGAACCCACTGTCATTCATGGACATACTCGTACAGTCACATAAATGTTGAACATATGCCAGAAGGCCAAGTTCGAAGCTGCAATAAAATGTTGACCTCTTGGATCTGAAAGCTTTTCATTAAGGTAACATTTAAGAATTAGTTACTGGTGACCAACTCAAACACACACATACTTCTGCATGTAGCCAAAAAGACAAACAATATTTCTATACTTCATGGTTGAAACATTTAACCACACTCACGCCATTTCCCTGAACAGAAAGGACGATAATTTTTTACAGTCATGGATTGACTGATGGTCCATTCACCACTAACCAGAATTGTAACCACAGATATCCCTCTCACATACACAAACAAAAATACTCTTGTGTTGCTGTGGCATATTATTGTGTATAACATTTTGTAACTATTGGCACATGCACAAGAAATTTGTACACATAGTGGCAATTGACAGACATCAACATATGGGAGATAGAGAGATGTAATGTATACAAAAAAGACAGACATTTTGTAAGTATATTTGTGTCATTGAAGATTATGTAACATAGTGTGCCTCACAAAGAAGAACTTGTTCCAAACTGACATGGTGCTACTTTCTGGTGACGCTGGATCTCACTTCAAAGTATATAGTTCTCACACCAATAAAGAAAGCGACAGGCCGAACAGTGCTAGAAGCATTCGAGAAACGTTTTGTCAAAGAAGTAGGATCAGTACAGCGGACACTGCCAGAGAATGGGCGTCAATTCTGGTCAGGTTGTTGGATGGCAGTGCCCAACCATAATAGGATTAGGCCAGTTTTCATATTGGCATACCATGCTGCTTCGAACCTGACAGTGACGAATCTGTGTGATTTGGGGTGCTTATATTGGCTGCATCGTGCAGAACAGCTCATGCTAAGGGATGCCTTTCTGCACGACTTTAAGCAAGTAATGGTTGTACTCATACATAGGATCACTTTGTGGCCTCCGATTATGGCACTAAGAAAATAGCCACCAGCTAATAGGCGAAAACTGGTCTGTTTTCTAAAAAGTAGGAGTCGCTGACACAAGGAAGTGGCAAACTTATCCAGAATCTGTATTAAATGGGCAGTGAAGATATGGAAAGAGGGTAAATCGGAAAGTCACCACATGTGAATGTCAAGTGGGACAAAAGGTGTTGGTACATACCTACAGGCTATCGAACAAGCAAAAGAGACAATGTCAATACTTTTTCTCTTCATATGTTGGACCATTACGAGTAAGGAGGATTGTGCATTGGAATGTTGTAGAGTTAAAGTCGATCAGGACAGGAAAGCTTTATGGTAAGCAACATGTGGTGCAGATGGAGAGGAAAAGTGAGGGAAAATACTATGCAAGGATGTAAGCGTGCAGCCCAGGAAGAATGGTGTGTTGGGTACATGTTAAAACGAAGGGCTATTTGATGACAAATTCTTAATGGTTCTGTGCCATGAAGATAAACAAAGGTGTGCAGCTTTGTCGACTTAAATACGAGGTTATATTGAAAGCGAGTTAGCATGATGTAAGAGCGTGGAAAAGTTAGATGCATTTTTGCCCGCCTGGTACGCCTGGACGGTATATTTGAAGAATTAGCCGTCCATATCAAGGTACATTGGGACTGCCACTTTTACGGGCATTAAAGATGAGAGGTGGTGTAAATTTCGAAACTGCTTGCAGTTTTCGAGTAGTGCCACGTGTATAAATAGAGACAAGGTCACATTGGCGGAATAAAAACAGGAATTGATGCGTCAAATCTTGCCAAGCGGAATTACTTAGTCAAGGGATGTCAATCCACTAAAACCATATGGTAACTACTGTAATTTTTTTGTATTGGCAGAATGTTATAAGTGAACATCTCAGCCAACTTACAGCCCAATTCAGATAAAATATTACAAGAGATAAGTTAACGATCAAGAGCACTTTGAGAAGACCCACACACGTAAAGAGATAGAGAGATGAATGGAAGAGAGTCACGTGAAGGGACTAGTGAAAAAATAAACAAATAAGTAATTAAACAAACAAATAAATAAATCTTTCATCAGAGAGACACATATCAGCTAGCGGACACAAAATGGCGATGATGGAATAAGTCAAGGTAGTGTAAAACAGTTATTTGAAAACTAAATTTCGCTGACAACAATATGAAAGAAATAGCGCTCACAACTTGATCTTAAGAAGAGAGTTTAGGTCGAGATGAAGAATAATGACGAGTACAATGTCAAGTTGCAGCAGGCATGAGAATATTTATGCTTCAGGAAGAGCAATGAGGAGGCACCATAAAAAAAGTTACTAAATGAGGACCACTGATGACATAAAGTGCACAAGGAAGAGATGATTCGCTAAGAAGACGAGAAAGCCAGGTCACACTTGAAGGATGACGAAGAAAGGGGTGTAGAATATGTCCCAATTCTTCGTATCATGACTCAAAGTATGATTTTTAACCACTGCATCATGCATGTAGGAAAATGTCTGTACAATAGGCGATAAATCAACCAACACATGCATGTACTCTAGCATAAGTTGATAAGAGTGAACATCAAGTATTGACAAAAATAGAATAATATATACCTAATTAGGATGTAGCATACGAGCATGAAGAAAGGGTGAATGCATGGGATGGGAGCAGTAAATGGAATACTAATACTAGTTGTCAGACACGATCACTAACTGATAACTGATGTGAGAGTGAGTGAGTGTGAATGAAAGTGTTGTGATGATAACAATTAGGTAAACTTTAATTAAGAGATTAAGTCAATATGTAAAGTTACTGAGATTAATGGTAAAAGTTTCTCCCAGTATTACAGGATCAAAAGATGCATTGTAATTTTTACAATTTCATTTTGTAAAAACAGTAATTTTTAATACATGTATGTAAAGTTTTATCTTTCCTTTAATTAGTAGGTTTAAAGTTTGAGGTTCTATTTTGCTGATAAGAACATAAGGTTCAGTCTTTTCTTAAAAATCATCTATTAATGGAATTAAGAATGTGTGTGTACTTGAAGATAAAATCAACAGGTGCGAAACAATAACTCTCATTCATATACAATTATAAATGGGTTATACAAATGTAAAAGAGAACACTAACACCCGCATTCATAATTTATTTGTGAAGGGTGTGTACAGGAGGCAAGTGATTAAATGGGGGCATTATTCTCTCAAAGGGTGTTTGGCAGACACAAAAGGGATGTCAGAGTTAGTCATGCATGCTGGAGCAGAGGCATTCCATGGAGTTTGGCATGATGCATAGGCTGTCCCCTTCTCAAGATGACTCATGGCTCTGTGCTATCTGTGGAAGTGTCACAAAAGCAATAGGCACGCTTGTCTTGTCTGATCCAGTTCATGAAACAAAAAAAATATAGGGAACATGGATGAATAGGGGAGAGATGCTTAAGAAACAGTGTGTGTAATTTGGACTACTACTTGTGCACATGCAACACTTCCATCAAGTAATTTGCATAACAATATTCTTTATTTCCAATTACTATCCATTGAGTATGGCAGCTGAGTGGTTGGACATGCCAGACTGAAATTTTCTCCTAACGAGAAACGAGCATGATACGCTACTTGTTAATTATGATGACAACACACAGACCACCGAAAATGTTTGTCTTTTGTTCTTGTTAAGAGAACCAACCTTCCCTTTGGAGATGCTAACCACAATGGTACTCCACAAAATAGCAAATCTACAGTTTTTCTTTGAAGGACTATGGTCCTGTGTGTCCTTTGATATTTGAGGACTACACTCATTATCAAAACACCTATGTTGACACTATAAAACTCTTTTCCTCTTGCACAATATGACTGATCAATGGAATCTTCACCTCTTGCCATAACTACCACACTAGTGGTCTATGGAGTATGGCAGCCATTACATCCCCAACCTACACCACTGATGTGCATGAACTTTTGCCTGTTGCTACCCAATGCCAGACTAACAACTAATGAGCAAATTTAGACAATTGAAGAGAAATAATGCATGAGTGTATTGACAGTGCAACCCCCCATTTGTATGTACGAGGGCAGTTCAATAAGTAATGCAACACATTTTTTTTCTCGGCCAATTTTGGTTGAAAAAACCGGAAATTTCTTGTGGAATATTTTCAAACATTCCCGCTTCGTCTCGTATAGTTTCATTGACTTCCGACAGGTGGCAGCGCTGTACGGAGCTGTTAAAATGGCGTCTGTAACGGATGTGCGTTGCAAACAACGGGCAGTGATCGAGTTTCTTTTGGCGGAAAACCAGGGCATCTCAGTCATAAGCGCTTTGCAGAATGTCTACGGTGATCTGGCAATGGACAAAAGCACGGTGAGTCGTTGGGCAAAGTGTGTGTCATCATCGCCGCAAGGTCAAGCAAGACTGTCTGATCTCCCGCGTGCGGGCCGGCCGTGCACAGCTGTGACTCCTGCAATGGCGGAGCGTTCGAACACACTCGTTTGATATGATCGATGGATCACCATCAAACAACTCAGTGCTCAACTTGACATCTCTGTTGGTAGTGCTGTCACAATTGTTCACCAGTTGGGATATTCAAAGGTTTGTTCCCGCTGGGTCCCTCGTTGTCTAACCGAACACCATAAAGAGCAAAGGAGAACCATCTGTGCGGAATTCCTTGCTCGTCATGTGGCTGAGGGTGATAATTTCTTGTCAAAGATTGTTACAGGCGATGAAACATGGGTTCATCACTTCGAACCTGAAACAAAACGGCAATCAATGGAGTGGCGCCACACCCACTCCCCTACCAAGAAAAAGTTTAAAGCCATACCCTCAGCCGGTAAAGTCATGGTTACAGTCTTCTGGGACGCTGAAGGGGTTATTCTGTTCGATGTCCTTCCCCATGGTCAAACGATCAACTCTGAAGTGTATTGTGCTACTCTTCAGAAATTGAAGAAACGACTTCAACATGTTCGTAGGCACAAAAATCTGAACGAACTTCTCCTTCTTCATGACAACGCAAGACCTCACACAAGTCTTCGCACCCGAGAGGAGCTCACAAAACTTCAGTGGACTGTTCTTCCTCATGCACCCTACAGCCTCGATCTCGCACCGTCGGATTTCCATATGTTTGGCCCAATGAAGGACGCAATCCGTGGGAGGGACTACGCGGATGATGAAGAAGTTATTAATGCAGTACGATGTTGGCTCCGACATCGACCAGTGGAATGGTACCGTGCAGGCATACAGGCCCTCATTTCAAGGTGGCGTAAGGCCGTAGCATTGAATGGAGATTACATTGAAAAATAGTGTTGTGTAGCTAAAAGATTGGGGAATAACCTGGTGTATTTCAATACTGAATAAAACAACCCCTGTTTCAGAAAACAAATGTGTTGCATTACTTATTGAACTGCCCTCGTATAAAGGTGCAACAGCTTTCTTGAGAAAGGTGTTATAGGTGGAAGAGAACATGATAAACAAATTATGTAACAGCATTCTTAAGAAGCACAGTATAGATGTAAGAGAGCGTGATAAACAGTTTCAATTATAATTTTTGGAGAAAATGAGCAGCCTTATGTAAGTAAGGACACACAAAACACATTTAAAAGAAGTTTATCACCTTAAGTGAAATCGTGTATGTATTAAAATTAGTCGATATAAATTTACTATTTTTAATTCTGATAGCAAAAATTTTCGCTATGCTCTGAAGATTGAGAAAAATCACAATTAAGCTTGCTTGTCATAGTTTTAACTGAACTATTAGAAGTTAACATCATTGCTTATTTCAAAGCATTTATGTTTATTTACTTTACTTAAACGTAATAATTAACGGTTTGCATTACTGAGCTGATGATAATGAAACATTATTCTAGACTTTTATGGGTGAGGTTTGTCTTATGTACTAAGAATGCTTTTTTGATATTTTGTTTTATCCTCCATTTCTAAAGCTTCAATGTGCATGTCAGAGTTTATAAGAATAGGTATGCAAATATTGTAAGATTAATGGTACAAATGCGAATAATCTGGAGAGAGAGAGAGGGGGGGGGGGAGTAGAGTGAACATGTGAATTCCAACACTGAAATAATACCTTATTAAAATAAAGTAGTATGATGTAGCGTTGCTCTTGGGGGACGAAAATAAAAAGAATTGTTACTTTTTCTTTAAATGTCGAAAAAGTAAATAATTTTGGTGGGCCACTTGGCAACAGAATCAGGGATTTATTACGCTATTATAATAACATACGTTGACCATTAAATACCTGAATAAGAGCAGCATATTGATATATATATTTGAGATCGCTCGGAAGAAACATTATCATTTCTGTGCATTTTCATAGTCGCGATGTAGTCATACCCGGAACAACACTAACGGACCAGAAGATTTATAGACTAAAAGAAATGCAACACTACACAATTAAAAAAAAAAGTTGGTTCAGAAATAATAGGAAAACGATAATGTTCCTTCTGCCTCATGCTGCGTTCGGCCCATCAGCGTGATCGTAATTTCTGGTGATGAAGTAACACAAACAATAATTATCATTCATTTAAATAAGGAGATGGAATCATCAAGATTAATTTACGAAAATAAGCACACTTATCTTTAACACACGTTTTTTTTAATGCTACGTACCTTTTCATATTAAATTAGAATAGATAACCATTGTGGTTAAATACTTTATACATAACAGTCAAAATGTCCTCTTGACGCTGTCTGTTCGATATCAGTTACAAGAAACTACATGTTTTCTGATTGGAAAAAATAACAATTAGCATGTTCACTAAATATTTTCACATAAAATATAAAATACAGTTGCGGAACGCAGCAAGTCTGCGTCCGCCTCTCATGGAATACAATCAGTAAAAGGTGAGGCGCCAAAAGCCTCATTTGTCTTGAAAACAACAGAATTCTTTTTTATACCATTAATCGATACATGTACATAGAGATTTACTGGCACCGCGCAAGAACGGCAAAGGTAAAGAATAATAGATTCTGTCGCTGCTATGCGATGGTTCATTTCTTTTACTTTACAATTGTTCGATAACTTTAGGCCATCAGGCGTTTACTATTGAGCGTATATTAATGTTTGTGAGGCGAAAATTACTAATATTACACTGCCTCCCATGAGGAGGGAAGGAATACCGAAGGTATTACTTGGATCATTGTGAATTTGTTCTGTGTTTCTATCAGTGTTTGTATGGATTCAGTGTATCTTGATGATTCTTAAAATTAAGGCTATAAGTACACATATTTACAAAATTTATAAGGAAATAGTCACACTTCATTTTTCATCGTTGCAAAAGTAATTTGACTATCACAACTGGTACACAACTTTCTGTTTTGACTGTATTCATTATATTGTCATCGTCTTGTAGATTGATTGCCTTGTCCGTTGTCGCACTTAATTATACATTTATTTTCGTCGCACATGCACTATTTATGATAGACTTGGATTGTAGAGCGGCCACTGGTGATGGCTTCGACAAGGAAGTCCATATCTTTCACTTTCAGGGCTCGAGTGTGGCTCTCCGAATTATTTCACATATGAAACAGATAAAATATCTTATATTAGAATAGCTTACAAAACTAATTTTATATACATGTGGGATGGGATATACGAAGGATCGGATCCTTTGACGTATTTTCGTGTGCTTATTTTCATTCGTATCGTGACCTCTCATTAAAGTTTACATTTCAACAGTGTTCAGAGGTGACCTTGTGACTTGTCTCTGTGTACAATCAGTCATTATAATAATTACGTTAACTTCTCTATCTTAGAGTCTCTCGGAAGGTTTATGATACATACAAAATGTTTTCAGTACTGGGTGTGAATGTTTTTGCTACAGAATGTACCGCACAGCAACTGTGTTGGCGGTTGAACGTTTACATCATTTCGTCACGTGGTGGCTGTCCGCCTCCACTGTTGCGAGCAATCTTGAAATTCAGTCTGTGCGCGCGCACGTGACCGGAGCTTTCTTGCAGAGCGTTGATTTCGCGCTTGAGGTGCCGTGCGTCGCTTTTGTTCGGCGGATCGTGGCTTCGTGCTTTTTAGATTGCTGGAGGGAGCTTCTGCCACCGAAACTGCCTCACATCACTTCCTGTCCACTATCGAGTTACGGATTCACAGGTAAGTGGTAGCTACCGCTGCAACTGCATGTGTGGAATGACACTGATTATTACACGCTGCACACATCAACGAATTTTTCACACATATGGTGCAGTAGAATACTGCCACTGAAAATCGTCGAACTTTAAAACTTCACTTGCACTGTGGTGAGCGTCTGCGTGAACGGTGTATTAAAAGAAATTCTCGCTTCATAACATCACACGGTGTTTACAAGTTGATTTACATACTAATATTTACAAGAGTTCATTTAAATCGAGAGATAATCTAATTGACCACTTTGAATCAAAACAATTGTTTCTTAATTAGTCTTTTTTTTTATTTATGCCTACGGTCACAGGTAGGCTATTATAAGTCCTTTTTCTTTGACCAAATACCTTCCAATCTCCTTTACAAATTAATTTCATTCATAGTAATCTTTATCACGCTTGCTTATTCATTTTGTAGGCCCAATACTTTTTTTTTTCTCTGTGCACGTCTTATTTAGTGACTTGTGAGGGGAGCTTCATTTATGTCAAAAGTTTTTCTCGTATGTGCTTGTCTTTAAAGAAAGTTCGAGGACAGATTTGAAAATAGCAATTCCGCCTCTGAATTTCGTGTAGAAATACGAAGAGTCGAAAAAGAAAAGGTGGGAAAAGCGGGCCTACTCGCGGATCGTCGACAGAATTTAAGTTACTCCTCAACCAGGTCGAAAATTTAATTTACATTGCGCATTACAAAATCAATATGCGCGTCGCGAACCTACTCATTTTTATATGTAGTGCCTCACTTCCTAAGCACACGTGCATCTTTACAAGTTGATCCTGAGGAGTGGATAGGATCAAGGATCTTAAAGGATTTGCACTTAGGAAAGGGATTCAATAATCACAGAGAAAACAATAAATATTGCAGTGCACACTTAAAATAAAATCACTTCAAGCATGTATATCTAATATGTACCTTGCTGCAGCTTGCTTACTACTCTTTGCTCATTTCTTAGACTAAGTCAAGTTTATGCATTACGCATTTGGGTATTAATTATCATTTGTATATATAAGCCTCTCACTAGAGTGTTGTTGTTTGCTGCTGTCGCGACCTGTGAAGCTTGGGCGAGATCCTTATTCTATTTGCTGCTAGCTTGTGAATTTGCAGTATCGCTAATGCTCAATAGTACCGTGAAGTTGCCATAATAAACCATGTTACTCATATGTTCTTTTACTCAGCTTATTTATAGTCTGAACTCATCTTACTTTGCGTTATATAATAAACTTCCTTTTTATTCCATCACGCTTTTACTTAAGGTTAACGTCAGGCCTTTTTAGAACAATTGCACTGCGTTATCAATCTGTTCATTCTTAATCCTAGATATCTGTTTACTTCAAAGAGATGTTATTTCATCGCTGGCACAGCACTGTGCTGGAACTTACAAGTTAAATCTACCGACTGTTTTGCGCTAACAGGTGGTGCCTTATTTACGTCACATTTGGAAATAGGGAATAACCTCATGGAATCGAATCTTCTTTTGTCTGGACGTTTAAGTATTTCCTTTTAAAACAGGTCATTAATTTGTCCTCGATTAAATTTCACTTACTAATACTAAGCACATATAATCATTATTTTCATATTACTATTTAGTGAGAGAAGTGCATTATTCGCTCCTTTCTGCTCATTCTCAAATTACTATTTAGCGAGAGAAGTGCATTATTCGCTCCTTCCTCTTTCCTCATTTTAGTACCTCGGGGCTAATTAATACCTCTCGAGTACATCATTTTTCTTACATACTAACTTATAACTAAAATTGAAAATCGCCTCTAGGACATGTCCTCCTGTTTACATAAAGATTATTCAAGTAAATACTTGTCTACAACTTATTCTGTATTTTATTTTCCAGATGCGTTGTTTTGATACATTAGGTTTCCTTTTAGCACCGGTTAACGTCCGTAGTCAGTTCAGTTCCCTTCTTGTTACTCATTGGTTAATCCTGATCTCCAATACTTTAGAATTTTCTTACAGCTTAAATTAACTTAATTCCTGGTGTTATAAAATTTTCTTAAATCATGATGGTGGAACAATCCTTTGATTTTATTCGTGGCAGGGTCAGATAACAAATAGCAACCAATAAGTGGTTTCCTCATTATCACAAAGGGACCTTCATAAATGTGTTGCCACTTACGATTCTTCTTTAACAACAGGGATGGTTTAAAGTGAGTCCTGACTAATACCTTTTCTCCTTCTTTGAAATCTATAACTCTGTTTATCTTCTTATGAAATGCCTTTTCTTCGGAGGTTAGCATACGTTGTCAATGATATGAGAGCTTGCCTGATTTTTGCGTCTAGGTCCAATTCGTTGTCTTGTAACTTTGGAAGGGGGTCTATCCATTCATTCCTTTCTTTTGATCTTGACATTAACTCATGTGCCGTGAATCCGGTCGACAGATGAGGAAGGTAGTTTACAATCTGTTCGAAAGGTGTTACGAAGTCTACCCACTTAGATTGCTTATTTGGAATGTACGTCCTTATAAATCTGTTAAATTCTTTGAAGATTCTTTCTGTCGGATTCTATTGCGGTCGAAACAGGGATATCAAAATTGGTTTGATTCCATGGTGAGCAAGAAATGCACGCCACGGGCGTGATGTGAAATTTGAAGCATTATCAGACAAGATTGATTCTGGAACCACGAATCGCGGGAAATAATCATTTTCAATGCGACGAATTACTGGATTTGCACAAGAAGATTTTACTGCGTACAGTCTTATGTGCTTAGAAAAATTGTCCAGGATTGCTACTAAGTATTTAGCGCCTCCCCTACCGGTGGGTAGTGGACCTGCCAAATCAATACTAAGAAGCTGGTTTGGCCTTTCAGCAATTATTGGATTTAGTGGGATTAAAGAGGAAATGTTTAAGGATTTTGCCTTTTGACAGATGGCACAGTTTCTCAATGTAAGTCGAGATTTTCCTTTTACATTTTTCTGGTCCGTAGTGACCCCATGAAATGTGAGTGTACCACAGAAGATGTTCAATGAAATTTCGAGGGATGCAAACACACTACCTCTCAGATGACTCAGACGTCTTATGAAATAGCACTTGGTTATGAACTTTATAAAACTTGGACAACTTGTGGGCTGGATTTTCGTGAAGAATTTGTATAACCTTTTTCCATTTTGGATCTGTATTTTGACGAATCTGAATCTGCCTACATAACTGAAGAAAATACTTTCTGTGAATTGGATCTTTCATTAACAAAACTTTATAATTAGACATTTGTTCCACCAGTTGGCTGGTTTCTGGTAAGCCCTCAGGTGAGCGAGAAAGTGCGTCTGCTATAACATTATCTTTACCTTTTATATATACAATGTCAAAGTCATATTCCTGCAAGAATAAGCACCATCGAGTAAGACGAGGGTGTTGCAACTTGCATGTAAGGAGGAATGATAAGGCTTGATGGTCTGAATAGACTTTGATTTTTCTTCCATAGATATAATAGTTAAATCGCCTAAAAGCCCATATTACGGCAAGTGCCTCCAACTCCGTAACCGAATAAGACTTCTCACACTCTGATAACACTCGACTCGCAAAGCTAATCACTTGGATTTGCTCGTGTCCATTTACTAATTGAATCTCGAAAAAACAAGCGCCGATACCCACAAAGGAAGCGTCTGCAGTAATACAAAATTCCTTATCCATCTGAGGATGATGGAGAATGTTACTGTTAACCAGACTGTCTTTAATTTTCTTAAATCCGTCTTGGCATTCCGGCGTCCAATTCCAATGTGAATTCTTTTTTAAAAGGTTGTGAAGAGCGGGATTGTTCAATACTTGATTGGAAACAAAACGTCTGAAAAATGACGTAAGACCGATAAATCCTCTCAGTTGCCTTTTTGTAACAGGGGTTGGAAAGTTTTTTATAGCAGACAATTTTTCCGGGTCGGGTTTAATGCCTTCATGGGTGATGATGTGTCCTAAAAATTTAATTTCACTTTTTCCAAACTTGGATTTCTTAAGATTTGCTGTAACACCATACTCTCTGAATCGTTGAAATATCTTTTGCAGAAGGGCCACATGATCTTCCCAATTTTTCGATGCTACAAGAACGTCGTCCACATAGACTGTTACCTCATCTAAAAGTTCAGGACCTAGTACATAGTCAAGGGCAGAAATAAAAATTCCGGAACTCACATTTAGTCCAAACGGTACAACTTTGAAATGGTAAGATCTACCTGCAAATATAAATGCAGTGTACTTCCTAGACTCCTGCGCAAGTCTTACTTGCCAGTAACTGCTTTTCAAATCAAGGGTGCTCAAATACTTAACTCCATGAAACTTCTGCAGATGCTCTTCAAGAGCCTCTGGTCTCGTTGTTATGGGTACTATAATTTTATTGATTAATCTTGCATCTAAGACTAGCCTTACGCTACCATCTGATTTTAGTACAGACAATAAAGAACTCGAATAAGGTGAATGAGATACTTCTATCACATTCCAGCGTAACATTTTCCTGATCTCGCACTTGACAGCTTCGCGTCTCGCATATGGAATGGAATAGCTTGTTCTACAGTAGGTTGAATGGGGCAGGACACCCATTCGATATTCAAAGCCTTTTATTAGTCCAGGTTTCTTAGAAAATACTTGAACGTAATCTGTTAACAAATTGTAAAGCTCATTCTTCTGTTGTTTGGATAATTCAGTGGACTCACTAGCTTTACAGTATAATTCATTCTGACCGGGAATTAGGTCTTTATACTCATCGTCATTAACACTTTCAGGATCTGTCACGTCTTCTGTCTGACTGTACTGTTGTCTTTTAGTCCGTGGCCGTACTGCTATTTGAAGCACCCCAAAGTTTGTCTTCACCTTACTTCTTAACAAATTTACAGTTACTTGTTGCTGGCTCGCTACTAGAGTACAGATTCCACACTCGATGTCAATTTTAGCTTTCGTCTGCCTCAAGAATTCCATACTCAGGATACATGGCACTGATAGGTTTTTAACAATAAGAAAAATGCACGTTACTGAAATAGACTCTATCTGGATTTGAAGCTGAGTCTGAAGATTTACACGTTGTGTTAGTGAGCCAATTGCTCCCGATACGGTGCAACCTTGAATTGGAAGTGATAAAACTTTGCATACAGAGGATATTTGCTTAAATAAACATAAAGATAAGACATTTACATTAGCTCCTGTATCTACAATGGCTGTTACTGGTATGTTGGCAATTGATACTCTTATGGAAGCTTGAACTTGTTCGTCCCATACGTCATTATTGTCTTTCGTCTCAGTGTCTGCTACTAGATCATCCCGTAAGTTTGTCTCTTTGTCATACCTAATTGCTTTAATTTCGTGTGGACTAAGGGACAGGGTGCCCCCATTCAAACCTGCAGCATCCTCTAGGAGGCTCAAAGGTGCTGCTTTTAATTTTCCGCTCGACGCTTACTTTCCTGCTGATTTATATTTCTTAATGTTTCTTCCGTCTGGAACTGGTGTTGGTTTTGTGGTACGAACTCGGTTGGAAATGGATCTTGTTGTCCTGGCGTATTCGCTTGCGCATAATAAATTTGCGTATTATGCGGGAGTTTAGGCTTCAGACTTCCCGAAGGTCCGTTCGCTTGTTGCGTGAAGTGTATATTTTGTGGCTGAAAGGTATTTTGCTGTGGCCTGTGTTGATTGTAACCGCTACTGAAAGGTGTACATTGGTCTCCACCTTGATTATGCCATTTATTTCTTTTCCACTGACGATTTGAATCGTAAGATTGATCGTTTTGATAATTACCGTTGATCGGTTGCGTGTTTCCATATTGCTGGGGCTGTGTGTTATAATGTGCATTTTCGTACTGAGGTGGTGACGAATTATATATTGGATTGTATCTCTGGCCGTTATTGTATTTATTTTTGTATTTTCTGTTGGAGTACGTAGTGTGTTTATTTTTGAAACCGTTGTGGGGTTGGTACTGGCTGTCGCTGTGACGCGCTTTCGGCCCCATTGTTGCCTGCGTATTCTGTATTGTGCTGGCCGCCTGCACTAAAGTGGGCGTTGCCAACATCAACTCTAGCGTCCTCGTAAATCAGATCTAACGAGTCTAACACAGATAGGAAAGTGTCCGTATCGTTCTCAGACACGTTTACTAACTTTTCTCTGATCGCAATCGGTAGCTTAGTTTTTAGAATCATAATAACGTCTTTGGCGGTGATCGGCGAATCCCAGAACTTGATTTTCGCTAAATACTTTTCAAAATATCTTCTCAAACTACCACGCTTACTGTTAAACTCTTCGGTGTTGTAAACCTCTTTCCTCAGGCGCTGCTGCACACCAGAACTCCAGAATTTAGCTAAAAACATCTGTTCAAACTCTTTGTAACTTTTACAAGAGTCGACCATTTCGGTTCCCCATAAGGCAGCATCGCCTACGATAAATCCACTAACGAATTGAATTCGCTGGCGGTCACTCCAGCTATTCGGTAAAATTCCTGAAAAATTTCGGAGGAACACCATAGGATGAATTTCTCTTTTCTGTGGGTGAAAGGTCGGAAAAATACGATGTTTGATCACGCTTTCCTCCTGCATCAAACTGACAAAAGTGGGTGGGCTGGTACTCTGGTTAACTTGGGCTTCTATAGAAGTAGGAGTTTGAGCGTTATCAAATGGTGAACGGCGGTAATGTACCTGCTGTTGTTCATTACTTCGTGGTGAATTATTCCAGTCTCCTGACACGGGAGGTGGGTAATTTTCAACTTGACATTTTAGTGTACGAACTTCATCAACTATCTGTTGACGCCATTCAGGTAAATCTTGAGCTAACGTTCGTCTTATCTGGCCTAATTCTGACATTACCGTGTCTCCTGTTTTTCCAGGGGCTGCCAATATTTCAAAGGTCACGTTTTTGACCGTTTCCCTGAGTTCGTTCTTGACCTTGTTTTCTATGAATCCGTTTTTGTTTTTAATCCACTCTTGGTAGTGGTCGGACAATGCTTCAGCATGTGCCTTAACAGTATTCTTTATTTGATCCTCTACATTAAGAGTCTCAATCTGTTTGGAAAGATCATCAACAACATTCTCGATCGTGTCTACTGCGGTTTTAACTCCTTTGACCTCATCAGAGATTGCAGTATATCTTCTTTTAAGGTCGCAGCTTGTTTTTGATATTCCATCACTTTTGAATTTATTTCTCCCTTGGCTGCTTCGATTTTTTCATCTAACCGTTTTGAAATATCCTCTATTTTTGACTCTACTTGTGTGTCAATTTCTAGCCTCATGGTCGTGGTCTGACTACTGATTTGGCTTTGGACATTATCCAACAGGGTATTTAAATCAGCTGTTATGTCTGCCTTTAGTTCGGCCTTTACCGAATTTAACCGTGCATTTAGGTCATTTATCTCCGTTTGCAGATCTGTTTTTACTGATTTTATGTCTGTTTTTACTGAATTTATGTCTGTTTTTACCGAATTTATTTCTGTTTTTACTGAATTTATTTCTGTTTTTACTGAATTTATGTCTGCTTTTACTGAGTTGCACAGATTTGTAAGGACCTGATTTTTATTATGCCGTCTTTCGGCCTTCTCTTTTTCTTCGCGGGCCTTTTCATCTAATTTTTCCTGCTTTTCACGTTCCTGTCTTTGCGCTTCTCTCTGTCTTTGACTTTCGAACTTGCGTTCCATTATTGCTTCGATCATTGCGGCCAAGTCATTTTTTTCAAAAGCGGGAATAGTTTGCACACTAGGACCGGCCTCTAAAACTTCGGTCGAGGCTGCTTCTGCCTCCGCTCGTGTACCTATCGCGCGTGATCGTAATGGATAGTGAGGTCCATTCGCATCACCGCTGTCGTCTGGTTTTGTTTGTGTGCGCTGTTTACCGTCAGCCATGTTCATGAATTATTTGTCAAACGTCAAAATGCTACAGATACTGTTTGTCACCGCCGTCAGTCGTTTGTCTGTAACATAGTGCTATGGCTTACTGGGACCTAAGATGAAATTTTAACTCTGGGTAACAACTGACGTTCATGTACGCCAAGAAGACAAGATGGTTCCTACTAATTACAAACAAATGAAATATCACACGTTTTACCAGTTTTGAGCGTAGTTATCCACCATATCGTAATTTTTTTTATGCACTGACAAAAATGGTACACTTTCACTGAATTTAACTACATAAGAATGGACTATGGACAAATTGAAATAAAGCTGTTTCAAGGCAAGGAAAGACAGGTTTACGTTCTGATCAACTCGAAAGACGCTACATCACTACGAAAGCTTGGCTACTGCGTATAAAAATTTGACTTACTATGGCTGTCTTGATGGTGATACGGATGAATACTCGCGTTTTTTTTGGTAATTTCATCAATCGTTCTTCTGAATTAATTAAAAGGTTTTCCCACTTCTCTTTCTCGGTTGAATTGCATCAACATGAAAAAATGAAACAATTACTAGAACAAGCACTGAAAAATTTTTAAACACATACATGAAATGATTTTTGATCAAGTCCGTGTTCGGGCGCCAAGTGTAGCGTTGCTCTTGGGGGACGAAAATAAAAAGAATTGTTACTTTTTTTTTTAAATGTCGAAAAAGTAAATAATTTTGGTGGGCCACTTGGCAACAGAATCAGGGATACATACGTTGACCAATAAATACCTGAATAAGAGCAGCATATTGATATATATATTTGAGATCGCTCGGAAGAAACATTATCATTTCTGTACATTTTTATAGTCGCGATGTAGTCATACCCGGAACAACACTAACGGACCAGAAGATTTATAGACTTTAAAAGAAATGCAACACTACACAATTAAAAAAAAGTTGGTTCAGAAATAATAGGAAAACGATAATGTTCCTTCTGCCTCATGCTGCGTTCGGCCCATCAGCGTGATCGTAATTTCTGATGATGAAGTAACACAAACAATAATTTTCATTCATTTAAATAAGGAGATGGAATCATCAAGATTAATTTACGAAAATAAGCACACTTATCTTTAACACACGTTTTTTTTTAATGCTACGTACCTTTTCATATTAAATTACAATAGATGACCATTGTGGTTAAATACTTTATACATAACAGTCAAAATGTCCTCTTGACGCTGTCTGTTCGATATCAGTTACAAGAAACTACATGTTTTCTGATTGGAAAAAATAACAATTAGCATATTCACTAAATATTTTCACATAAAATATAAAATACAGTTGCGGAACGCAGCAAGTCCGCGTCCACCTCTCATGGAATACAATCAGTAAAAGGTGAGGCGCCAAAAGCCTCACTTGTCTTGAAAACAACAGTCTTTTTTATACCATTAATCGATACATGTACATAGAGATTTACTGGCACCGCGCAAGAACGGCAAAGATAAAGAATAATAGATTCTGTCGCTGCTATGCGATGGTTCATTTCTTTTACTTTACAATTGTTCGATTTCTGGCGTTTACTATTGAGCGTATATTAATGTTTGTGAGGCGAAAATTACTAATATTACAATGAGTGATTTGATGGGACTACCCACATTGTTTTAACCAGTGATGAATGAATGGGACCCCTTGTTATTGTGTAACAAATTGTGCTGGGAGTCTATCAGCATTGAGAGTGAGTGTGAAGACAGCTCAAGTTGAATGAGTATGGAGTGAATTCTTAAGTGAGACCAGAATATGTTTTCCTTCATTACCTAATAGCGTTTTTTGTTTTGTTTTCATGGCAGATGACTTGGGGAGAGACTGGCTGGGAAAAGCTACACCCTGTTTTTCGGTGTAAGCCCCCTGGCATAGATTTTGTTAACAGTGGAGGATATAATATGACACGGTAGCCTAGTCTGGGCCTACCCTCCCATTTCAGCTCGATATTGAAGTAAAACAAACTCTACTTTATGCAGGTTTGTTTTATTTTGTAGCCTGAATTTTATTTTCATCAATAAATGAGTGGCTACAGGGTTAAGGTGTAATGGTTCTTCAACAATTTCTTTTCATAACTTTATGTTACAGTTAAGATTACAGTTGTGCCTATGTCAGTCTGGGGTAGATTTCTGGCGAGCATTTGGTTCACTCAGATCTGTTGTGTGGGACGAATTGGTAAGTGATTGTTTGGCAGATTGCCAGAAAAGCGATGTCAAGCAGGTACATGGCTATGTGCTATGAAGTCAGCTTCAGGAGGGGGGGAGGGGGGGGGGCAGGCAGCGAGAGCCTTGTTTGTGCTTGGTCCCACAGGCAGTACAGCCCTTCTCTTAGAAGCAAGCATGGGCAATGCAGAGGGACAGAGCTAGGACATTAGCTTCCAGTTGCAGGTATGGATGAGTAGGTGTCAGTTAATGTTTTATTATTATTATTCTGGCCCAGGAGAGAAGACTGCAAGAGGTACAGCTTGTGACACTGTAATACAGATGTGATAACTAAAATTTTTTGCCCACTACGTTTATTGTAAATATGATGTTCTTGTTTTACTCTGTAAATCTTTAGATATTATCTTATAACTAGAAATAGGATATGTGCTGTAATGTGTGTAAATTCTTTTTTATTATGATGTATTTATTCTGGGTTAATGCTGTTAGGGAAAGTTAGGAAAAGCAATAAGTAAGTATTTGTGTCTGAGTGATCTCTCTGGGTGTGAATGTGACACCATAGTAGACCCCACAGGAGACTACATGGTTGTGAGAGGTAAGAGTCAGGCACAATTGTTATTAACGAGGAACCAAGAGGATGATGGCTATGGGCATATGTAAGAGGGTCCAATAACATCAAGATCCTGCCTCATAATTTGTCAAAGTAATTCTGACAATTTCAAATCAAGGGTCCAATAACATCAAGATCCTGCCTCATAATTTGTCAAAGTAATTCTGACAATTTCAAATCAAGGAAAAGATCAGTTAAGTTCACATATGTCATCTGTGTATCTATTGTAAGGATGTTATTGTGTGCTGGCTTGGTTCGTATTTCAGCATTGTCAATCTGTTGAAAGCCGACAGTCCCTTATTTGATTCACCAAATTTTGACAGTAATCACAATATATTCAAATTATGTAGCTTGCCATGTCCAGGAATCTAGTGCACAAAATACACCTTAATCTGAGGTTATAAAAATTACTGTCATAAGAAAAGAGCTGCCCCCAGTCAGTCACTTACTTTTCAATAACGAGATTAAATACCCTCTTCCAAATTAACTTATCTAAACATTAAGGATGTAAGACAATTGCTTTCTTTGTCCATTATTATTTCATGATGTGTTGTGATATCAGGAATGACTATCAACTAGCCAAATGGTTACATAATCATTGCTCTCCGAATTATTGATCATATATTCGACAGAAATTGCCCTAATTGTGCTGGCAACTGTATTAATTAATTTCTGTACCGTTTCAATAAGATTTGTTGTGGACTTTTAAGTCATATGCTACACCTTTTTGCTTCATACTTACGTGTGTGATGTCACTGTTTCAAGTATTAAACAAAATCGAAATAAGTAGAAAGTGCAGGAGAAGAAAAGGTTGCTCATTCCTGGTTATCACAAGTTTCCAAAAGTGTAATTCCCTGATTTCCAGACAAATTTTGAAATCTCAAGGATAAGTAAAGACGTAAATTGACAAAAGAAAAAAGGAGATAACTTCTATATTTCTAAATGTGTTACTAACCCTCTAGTTTTGAATTAACAGCAAGTTGTCTCCTTTACATTATTTATTATCTGAAGGGTAAGTAAACAGGAAAGTTGTGTAAATGAAAGCCATTTTTAGATGAAGAATTTCTGTTTCTATTAACAAGTTGATTCTAACTTTGAATTAATAGCAATCCTGTAATTGCTGACAATCAGAAAAATTGAGGCAGTGACGTTCTATTCAAGAACTTTTCTTCTGTTACTGGTAGCTTACTTTTTACTTGATAATTTTTAAATGCACAGATGATGAACATTAAATTGTAAAACACTCAGATAAAAATGCTACAAAATATCAGTCCTCTTCAAATGTAGAACAAATATTGACACACATCTGTATGCCTATTATGAATCCTTAAAAACCGAAATTTATTAAAGCAAAAAATTAAAGTGTCTACAGAAAATTTTACTTGGCTTAAGTTGTTTTTCATGCAGTAGATACGATAGTGACATATTACAATAACATAATTAAAAGAATTGTTTATGACAAAACCCAATATTTAATTACAATTTATCACTCCAAAGTCTAATACCTCATGCTGAATACTTGAACCCAATATTTAATTACAATTCATCACTCCAAAATCTAATACCTCATGCTGAATACTTCGATTATAAGGTGTTTATGTAAAGACCATGTGACAACTCCTGACAACATTTTTAAAGATAAAACATGTTTTAATGGAATCAGACCTTTTAAACATATGTGATAGCATCAAATAATCATACAAATTGTTTGAATCACAATGCAAGAATTTAATATCAACAGCAAGTTCTTCATCACATAACAAATATGAAGTTTGTCACAAGTGCTTTTATATCTAAAGCGCTGGCAATCTTGTTTTGCCTTTTCATTAGCTGTTGCAATATATGAAAATTCAGTAATTTTCAGCAATTTAGATGACACTTTCAGTCCTTTCATGTAACATTAAAGGAAATTTTAATCTGTGAGAAAACATACCACATTTATAATATGAGCAGTCAAAGGATTCAGGCATTACATTCAGTCTTAAATGATAGTGTGTGTTTTTACATAGCTGCAGTACCAATAATTATCAGCAATCCCAGCAATTACCATCTGGGACTGCAGGACTAAGCAATTAGAACTGCTATATAGATATATTAAAGTAATACAAGAAGACATAAGTAATAAGAGTGCATTTCTTCACTCTTTGGATACAATGGTTATCACATTTTTATTGGGTGCAGGGATAAGAAATTAAAAATTTATACTTGAAGTTAACTTTCAGAAAATATTGAATGTTGACCTACTGAATATCATACACAATGTATCTGAAAAGTGGTTAAGGAAGAAAATAAAATTTTTTATCAACAATTCATATCATAATTATAGTACACATCTTTGCAACATATTGCTGGAAATGGCAGTTCACCAGTACATTAACAATACTGATTTACTACTATATCGTTTTTAACTTTTGTTTCAAACCATGTGAGTCATTTTTCAAATGATGGGGTGATGACAACTACTGCAGCAGAGATGACATCAAAAACTATTCTTCAGAATACATATTTTTCCACAGAGGATTATCACTTCTTACACACCCTCCTGACAGATTAGAAGTGTCTGTTGGGTTAGGACACAAACCTGCACTTTTGCATTAAATTCCACTTGAATTTGGAAAGTTGAGACAGTTAGCCAGACTGAAGGAATGATGTGGGTAAGACATGGGTAATGACGCATGCCTGAAAAGGGTGTAAAGTAAGAGGTTCATCCACAAAATGGTTGTAAGGCTCCTTCACAACTGACAGAAATGGAGTAACAAATATTTTAAGATAAATGACTTGAAACACGTTTTCATCAGTTTGTGTCACATGTTTGTAACTAATTTCTTTATGAATTTTCTTTTCTTTGTGTGCAGTCCACATCTGGCACATACACTGCCGGACTGTTATTTCCCTAAATTAGCTTGGATTGTTATGTGCTATCTGCTATGGTCAAGATTCTGGCACTAAATATTACAATGGGGTTTGGAAAAAATGGACACAAACTAGAGTGTATAAACCACTAGTATAAACCACTAATTCATAATCTGACAAGCCTGGGAAACTGAACATCAAAATGTAGACAGAGGTCTTTTCAGTCACATTTTTCATTAGATTTGATACTTTGGTAACACCTTCATCCTACTATATAGGATTTATGAACTTTCCAGGGAAGATAATGCATCAGACCAGACAAATATAAAAGAAATATGTTGTATAATATAACATTAAATTTAAAAAATGGGCACAGCACTGAGATATGTTTAGTGACTTTTGTCTGCCAAATAATAATACTCTGTCTTTTGTCGAACAAACAATTCATGTCAATCAATGAAAAACAGTCAACCTTTGTGAGAGAAACAATCTCTTCATCAACTCCACTCAGTACAGTGGCCCTTTAGCCCAGTATCCGTTACTTTTTGACATCCAGTTCTTTAATTTGCAGGACAATGGACATCTTCCATCTAGCTCTCTCAGCTTCTTCATCTTCTTCACGTTGCTTCTGCTTTAAAGCCTCACTATACCGATCTCGAGCATTGCAGTAGTCCAGAATAATTCTCTTGTCAACATCAGTCTTGAAGACACCGTCAGCTGATTTCGGGCCATCATATACTTGATGATTGGTTACCAATGACATGGTTTTTTTTTTGGCTGACTATCATACAATCTTTACTAATGGGAGAACCTTGCTCTATAACGGCTTGACCATGGCTCAGAACGAGAACCTTTTGAAGAAAGCTACACAAATGCTGACAAGTGGTATCACAACCTAATACGTCTCTCCAAAAGTGACCATTTCTCGTCTCGGTCCTCCTGTTTCACAGAGCACCAACAATACCGCCTTACCAAGAAGTTACACGAATTCTTTCTCAACTTTATCACAGTCCTTGGCACTTATCCACTTCTGTGAAGAGAATTTCTGCAAAGCATTCAAGATTCTAACCTTGCTACTTCTTGCGCTGCTATTTATCACAAATGGATCACAAAAACTCATGTGTATTTCAAAGGTGATTTTAGAAAGATGTATGAGCACATTTCGATCAGAAAGTCCCTGCACTCAGTCCTGAACGTTAAAATATCTTTGGCGGCCAATTTTACATTTTTGAGCTCCGTCTGTATGGCATGTCCTAAGTTCATGTCTATTGCAGGAATAAGACCAGATTTCTTATCAAGTTTTATATCGCGCACTTATTTCGCCACAGATAATACTTCAGCATTAACAACTAAGGGCATCACATTAGCAAGTAGAGATGACAAAGCATTGTACAGGAAATGTGCTATGGGGTCCACACATTGGAATTCCCTAGAAAAGGACGTGACCTGCCCCGAAACAAAGCTAAAAAAAGATACTTTAGCCGGCAGCAGAGGATCTTCGAGGTACTTCAACATCCTTAGCCAGCTAAATCTTGTGCTCCTTTTACTGTGTCCGCACAAGTCTTTAGAAAGGGGATGATTTTTACACCCAAGTCGTCCACATCCTCTTTTTCCACTCAGCGCAAGGAGAAAATTTTTTTATGGAAGGGTTGAGTTTCAGATTTATTAAATCTTTTATAATCAGCTATTCTTGCAGACACATTCTTCAACACATTCTAAATCTATCTCAGAAAATGCACAACGGCCCAGTTAGTCTTTATGGCTGCAGTCTAGAAACTTTGATGGATTGAATAAAGACCACAGATCCCATACAAATAAAAGTTGATCCACTGTCCCCATCAATATTCTTCAGGTCAAGAGGCAAATCCTTCAAGAATGGTTAGTTGACATTAGGCTCATCCGTTGATACCTGAAGTATGTTCGTAAGATTCACATCAGAAGTTTCTATCCTAAAACCATGAAACACGTCGACAGCAGTGCTATGGCCTAAAAATACAAATGACAAATAGCCTAGTGCATTTTAGCTTGTTTGTCAACTGTGTGCCAATATCTGAGAGCAGTATCCACTTGTTGCAACTCATCCACCTTGTTAAGGCTCTCATTAAATAAGATTATAAAAGGAACGTCCCCTTCAAGATTTTATGAGAACATTTTTCCTAAGTGCTGAGCTAACCCATGAACAGTACTGTATGATATCTTGGTCTGCCCAAGCTGCACCTTACTAGCTACGCTATCATTAGGGAGCATGACCGGAAACAAAGCAGTCTGCTTTCCTGTAGTAGAAAAGGACTCATGAGTTTCGACGGCCTGCCAAGTCCACAATATTTGCACCCCTGTAACACCATCCTGTATCAGGTACTTTGAAATACGACTGCTAGTCGATGCAGCGTGAGTGTCGGTAGTGGATGTGAGACGACAGGCAACGTGATCCGGATGTACCAGCGCCTGAAATATTCAAATAAGACGATGAAATGACCCTTGTGATACTACATACCTACCAACTTTTAAAATCCAAAAATTTGGAGATGCAGGTTAAAAAAATCGCGACTCATTTTCAGTATAGTTCCGAGGCAACTAATGTGAAACACTCAGCGCACACTCCGCTGCAGAGTGAAAATCTCATTCTGGAAACTAATGTGAATTTTTTCCCGTGACATCAAAAATGTGTATAATGGTTATAAAAAAATACAAATAAAAACATGAACTAACCAAAGCGTCAATTCCATACCCATTATCTGTAGCGTAGTTCAACTACAGTACTAGGTTGGGATTTTTTGACCATTTCTTCTATGATTGCGACAGTTTTTGTTGTTGCGGAGCTGTGTTTTTTCGCTGTATTACTATCCGGTAATAATTTCCTGAACAGGTGACTCGTAATTTCAATCAACAATTTTCTCCTCCAAATGTGGAAATATTTTGTTGATTCCCACCTACATACGGAGAAAATATCATCAAACATAATAAATCAGGGCTAGAACGGAAATATTTAGGTGTTTGTTTTTCCTGCTTGCTATTCGAGGCGGAACGGTAAAGAAATAATCGACAGTGGTACGATGAACCCTCTGCCAGGCACGTACGTTTGAATTGGAGGCTAGTCATGTAGATAAAGATTATAAAATGCAAACAACGGATCTTTCCTTGACATAAGTATGCAGGAAATCGTTGCAATATTGCTCCAAGAAAAAAGCACCAAAATGATTAAGGTCGGCTGATTTCAGAAATGCTGAAATGATTGCATTGGTTGCAGCACTGTAATATGTTGTTGTTATCCCTAAAAATTTGGTCACGCTAATGTCTATTGAGTCATAAATTACAATGTTATAAATGCTGTCACCGATATCTCGCCGCACATTTTTCACAAAATTATATAACTACTCTACGAATTGTTCTGCGTATTTTGAAGTTTTCTGGCAACAGCATCGTCTGAATTTAATCACGTACAACTCGCTTAAGTGACCACATGATATGATCGCACAATGACAAAAAATGCAGTGGAGCACTCAGCTTGATTCACTTCTGAAGATTCTTTCATGGTTTTGAAAGGTATTTTTATTTAGGGTGCTGCAGCTGTCTTGGTTTTTTTTTTGTGGCACTATGACTTATATGCCGGCATAATATGCTAAGCTAACCAAGTACTACGACAAAATTTGCAAGATGTTCTTGTGTTATTGCCAAAAATAGCTAGTTTGCAAATTTATTATCGCTTAGACACCCAGAACACTTCCGGGCATACTGTGCCTTTGCTTTACCCATGTTTAGTGCCAAAACAATATCCAGTGATGTAAAAAACGCCACATTAACACCGGCACAACAGGTATGCACAAGGCTTGCAGATGCAGATTTATTAATCCTAGAATGCATCAAGAACTAGTTGATGTTGATAATTTAAATAGTGCTATTTTCTGTATTTTGAATGGATCTCGAGATTTTTAAAAGTAATTTTACTGTAAACTAGCCTTATATGTTTAAAATCTACCACAATTCCCACTAGTCATTAGACAGGTACTTAGAAACACTAGATGTGATGAGAAAACCACTAACTTGGCTGCACTGGCACAGTGACAACACACAATGCAAGTCTACACAGAGCACAAAAGTGAGCAGTATGGGTATACATTCCATAAAATGCCCAGGAAAGAGGAAAAAGTACAACCTATGACATGTCATGTGCGATTTCCTGATTTCTACAAACTCCGAGAAGTACATCGATTAAAAAGACTAATAAGCAAAGGACTTTTCACAATTAGCCAAAAACTGAAATGATGGGTTCTCGAAACTACCATCTTCGGTTTGACGATCATTAGCTAAAAATCGGAAGAAATAGTGGATTAATTGGGAGCCAGGAGAAAAAGCTAAATCGGAAGAAAAAATGGATTAATTGGGAGCCGGGAGAAAAAGCTGAAAAACTGGAGTCTCTCGCCTAAATTACGAGAGTTGGGAGATATGTACGAGGGTGAGTCAAATGAAAACTTTAAATATTTTTTAAAATAATATTTATTGTGCAGAAGTGGTACAAAGCTGTATCACTTTTCAACATAATCTCCCCCATGCTTAATGCAAGTACTCCAGCGCTTACAAAGCGCATAAATTCCTTTAGAAAAAAATTCTTTTGGTAGTCCACGCAACCACTCATGCACCGCGTGGCGTACCTCTTCATCAGAACGGAACTTCTTTCCTCCCATTGCGTCTTTGAGTCGTCCAAACATATGGAAATCACTTGGGGCAAGGTCTGGTGAGTATGGTGGATGAGGAATGTTGCAACTGTTGTACGGGCGGTGTGGGGCCTTGCAGTGTCATGTTGCAAGAGGACACCTGCTGACAACAATCCACGTCGTGTATGATGCAATGGTGACAGCGGTCCCTCTAGGCATGTAATGCTCCAAAATGACGCCTTTTTCGTCCCAAAAGATAATCTTCCCTGCTGATGGTTCTGTTCGTAACTTCTTTAGTTTTGATGATGAGGAATGGCGCCATTCCTTGCTCGCTCTCTTCGTTTCCGGTTGGTGGAAGTGAACCCAGGTTTCGTCCCCAGTAACGATTCTTGCAAGGAAGCCATCACCTTCTCGTTCAAAGCGCCGAAGAAGTTCTTCACAAGCATCAACACGTCGTTCTCTCATTTCAGGAGTCAGCTGCCGTGGCACCCATCTTGCAGACACTTTATGAAACTGGAGCACATCATTCACAATGTGGTGTGCTGACCAATGACTGATCTGTAAACATACTGCAATGTCATTCAGTGTCACTCGGCGGTTTTCCTTTACTATGGCTTCAACTGCTGCAATGTTCTGTGGAGTCACAACTCGTTGTGCCTGACCTGGACAAGGAGTATCTCTCACTGAAGTCACACCAATTGCGAACTTCCTGCTCCATTCGTAGACTCACTGCTGTGACAAACATGCATCACCGTACTGAACCTTCATACGTCGATGAATATCAATAGGTTTCACACATTCACTACGCAAAAACCGAATAAGAGAACGCTATTCTTCCCTGGTGCAAATCGCAAGTAGGGCTGCCATCTTTATACTGATACTGCAACGGTGTGTGTGCAACTGTGCATCTGCACTATGCTGCCACCTACAGGCCATTCTGCATGCTGTTTGTAGCACACTTACCAACTTGCAGGAGAACGGCGCGAAATTTCGATTTGTTATTACAAATTTAAGGTTTACATTTGACTCACCCTCGTACTATCAGGAGAAGAACAGTGGCTGTCAACAGATGGGTATGTCCGGTTTCAGAATGCACGTGCGATGAAGAAGGGAATAATGACATCAACCCCATCGTCTAAAGAGGAAGCAAGAAGGCGAGGCGTACCTTGCCGATCCCCCCCCCCCTCCTCCCCCTCTTCAATGAAAAACCAGTGGCAAGTTTCCATAATGTACGCCAAAACTTGACATTAGAAAAGGATATGTTATACCAAGCTGCCCAAGGATATGTCGAATTGCCAAAGTCTGTCGGTCACTTCTGAGCGCCACTGTTTTGACAAGGTTTCCCATCTAGCCCTGCCTTGCTTGCCCTGGCTTCCTGTTCTCCCTGCTTACATTTTAAAGCATAACTGGAATACCCTTTTAATGGCTTAAAGCGTCGCCAAAACGCCAGAGTAAAAAAACAATGCCATCATTCAAAATAAAATTCCATTACGGCCAGGGAGATGTTGTCCAGTCTTCAAGTGTTTATGCAGCCCTTGTCAGTCGTAGCACTTCGTTTACTGAGGACTGACGAAAAAGACGAATTTCCGCTGTCCTCTTGACCGCCGCAGCTGCCTTGCAGTGCTTAGCTTCTTCCATACGGCTGATTACAGCCATCTTCCTCATGCTGCAGAGAGAAAGACTTGCTGTATACTGTGCAATACGCCTAGAATTCTGGCGGCTTGTGGGCCTTGATGCTTCAAACCTCCAGAAATTCAGCCACTCTGCGAGAGTTGCCACGTGACTGAAGACGGATAGTTGTTTGTTGACAACACCCCTGTAACAATCGAATGTTGGTGCGCATTCGAAGGCGAGATGCCACATAAAAATGGATTTTTCCGACGAGGCGCGGTTATTTACGGCGGATTCTTTGATACCTGCAGTCCCTGCCTGTATTTTTATGGAGGCTCGACCTTGAGACTGTACCCGCAGAATGCGAGAGCAAAATATTCACAGCGTCCCTCATGCCTCATAAACGATTCGAGTTATCGAAACGAGATTTTGGAAAATGATAGCACAGAAATACTTGAGTATTTTACTACATGATAAGCATGTGGAATTTTTTTTATCTACTGTATAATACGATTAACTGCAGACTTATGTAATGGAATTATGTAATATTTTTAAGTCTTTGATAGCTACTGAAATGAGAATTAGTATGGCTTTACAACAAGATAAGCCAAGAAATTACACGTCTGTTTTTATACTGAAAATGTGATTTTTCATAAACTTTTGATCTGAATTGATCACATTTTCTCGTTTAATAAACTACTGTTTCGGAATTCCGTCACAACTGCAAGAGTATTACGATATTAGCAAAGTATCATTGTGCAGCCGCGCGGGATTAGCCGAGCAGTCTAGGCGCTGCAGTCATGGACTGTGCGGCTGGTCTCGGCAGTGGTTCGAGTCCTCCCTCGGGCATGCGTGTGTGCGTTTGTCCTTAGTATAATTTAGGTTAAGTAGTGTGTAAGCTTAGGGACTGATGACCTTAGCTGTTAAGTCCCATAAGATTTCACGCACATTTGAACACATCATTTTAACAAGGGAACGAAAGAAATATAGCCGTTACTCGAAATTCGCCACTTCTGAGTGTGTGGTTTTCAAGAGACAGCAAGTTTTAGTTACTATAAATATTATGAAGGGTCTGGACCAATGACCATATAAAAAAAAAAAAAAAAAAAAAAATTGTACTGTGAAATACCCTGTTTGTGAAAACTGACACATGACCATTACACAAACAAAATGTAAGAAATAGGGCACATAAAGAGATGGTTGAAGATTTTCTGGACAGTATTCCAGCTGTGGACCACAGTGTTATTATAAAAACTAACCTAGAAAATTTGAAATGAAATTTCATAAAAAAATTCTTCGTTTGAGTGAACATATTGTCCGTAGCTGCTTTATTATAACTGAAGATATTTTGAAACCGTGTTTGTGTCTACGGTACAAGAAGCAGTAGTAACAAACGAGGAAATAACTAAAAAAAAAGCAGACGGCGTTTCCTGATGTGGCCAAAAATCTTAAGTACTAACATCAACATCTTTTGTAACAAACTGTTTTTAAATGGAGAAAGCAAGCTAAATGGGTATATGTATTTCACTAAGACCACTGATGTTATTTTATTTCAATAAAATAAATTTGGTGACAAAAATACATATTTCCTTAGAGTCGCAAGACAGATTGAAAATACGTTCACTGATTTTAGAAATAACCTAAGAAAAAAGTAGGCGTCTTGAAAGAAGGGTATAAGGCGAGGAAGAGTTGTGTAAACCAACACTGTAAGTGACCGCCAATAAAATGTTGGTTCTGTTACGTGTTATGTCTATTATTTCACAGGTATTCCGTGATTTTTCTTTCTGGAAATACATGAATACGTAGCATACAAACCACCAGAGACTGCCACATTTTCTTCTTCTTATCATCCATACTGTTTAATATATAAACTACTTTCGAAGTGCCAAAATGTATTAAGATAAATAAAATTACAAAAAGTCCCACTGTACAATGTGCTTGCGGAAAGATAGTGCATTAGGCCACACACAAATAGACCCAGCCTGTGAGCAAATCGGTGAGACTAGATCCGACGGGCAGGGCTTGCACATCAGAGGGAAACGACGGGCTGCAGATCGTCTGGCCCCGTCCATTAGAGATATCCGCAGAAATGGCCTGCGGTTGGCCCGTCGCGGAAATCCACTCGCATGGCCAGCTAATCACGAGCCACAGATGGAATGGGACCGCAGTCATCCATCCATGCAACAGATAACTTGTGCGAATACTCTGAGAATCAATAATAATGAGGACAGCTAGCAAGTCACAGTAACGAAGATCGCTGGGTTGCAGACAGGCACTGGAAAAACAATCATACTCTCACAACGAAATTTTCGGTCACAGCCGTTGTCAGAAAACGAGAGCACACACACATTCACACAATCACTCAGACACAACTCGTGCACACACGACCGCCCTCTTCGGCTGCTGCGTCTTTTGAGTATCGGATCCAAATCAACCACTCTTCAGGCCTCCCTGTCTCTCGTCGGCAGCTGAGCATTTGTCCGTCGTTTCTCTTCTTTTTCCTGATACAGGAGGGTATGCTACTTATATAGAATGAAGTCTCTAGGTCGGTAAAGTTTTGACAGTTTATTTGTCTACTTCGACACATTTATAGACTCTGACACTTATAAACAACAAATAAGTACGCATAATATAAAGTTAACACAAAATCATTTCTTTTACACCTTCTCTGGATAGTTTGCTTATCGATCGTAATTCGTCGAAATCGCCCAACTTATGACTTATATCTTAAAAGAGTGAACATGTTACTAGAGATATGTTACTAAATTTGCAGTATATTCAATTTTACAGAGCTTTTGGCAGTCATTTTAAGTTCTTTTCACTCATGTTCAGACGCTTTTGTCACTGGGTTACCACTTCGGGCATCTCTGTACAGGCGTACAGTGCCCATTATAAACAGAAAGCGTGTTTAAAGTTTTATTAGTGAAAAATGTAGCCTGAAAACATAATTTGGTGACCTCAGAACCATTGGAATGGTCCTATGACTCTTGCCATGTGTTCGCTATTTCACTTAAAACTACATTATCGTCTCAGACTAGATATTGCGTGGAAAATTTACATGCATAAGGGCGACAAATTTGAATCCCTGGATCTTCATACCAGATAAGGAGAGAAGCAGTACGAATGAGGGAGCAGGGAAGCGGCGCACTTACTCAGCGGTGCCGAGCCAGCAACGATGTATGGCATCTCTCAGCACCGAAAAACGTTGCAACGTTCCCCGAAAACAAGTTAAGAACATATTGCAACATTTTCGACGATTTGCCATGAACAGATATTATGAACGTAGCCAACCCGTAATTGGTACTTTTCGTACACTAAAAGATCATGGTTTTCCGTGGTTTTCTCAGGAACCGCCCGTGAACAAATGGTGCTTTTGTAAGCCGAATAGGGTCCACCCTAGACCACAGCTAACTCAAAAGAACCAGCCGATTTGCTCAATTTGCCTGTGTTGGAGGAAATGTGTAATAATTAAATTTTGGCCCTGTGCCGTAGGATATATGCAGTATGCCCGTCCTCCGATAGGTATACAACAGGTCGCTAGACCAAGGGCTAACCAAAACACTTGACCCTTATCTCCGTGATCAGTAGAATTATCGTGCACGGACGGACGTTAGACAGTGTCTACAATCGGCAGAAAACTATATTTACGTGATAATGTGAAAACAGATCCTCAGACCACGAAATGAACCACAGCCCGGAAAGGAGCTAGAAAGTAATGAACGTACGTATAAAATACGAGGGTGTGCTGCAAAGTAATGCCTCAGAAGTTTTTATGTGAAAACTATTAAAGATTTTTAAATACATTCTACTTTATTAACACTCTATTCATCACGCCTACGTATTTATTTCTCAAAATAGTCAGCATGGCAGCGAATACATGTCTCCCAATGAGAGACAAGATTGTTGATACCTCCAATATTGAATGGTTGACTTCGTTAGCGGAGCCACAACCTCCCCTCTGCTTGCAACGCTTCATTACTATCAGACCTCAAATGAGTTCTTTAAGTTTTGGAAACAGATGAAAATTGGATGGTACCAAGTCGGGATAGTATGGATGATGTGAAGATGACATGGAAGAGAAATGTATGGAAGCAGAATGGGATGATTAATGTGAGGAGAACAGCTCGACTGAAATGGGTGTCCACAGAAATTTATGCTGGGGGAGGTAATATTTCAAAATTACCTTTTTTAGTGTAACTGACTCGACGAATCTGAAGACATATTATCCAGCCAAGAAGTACAGTCGTGGACAAAACGAGCGAGACCCCTCGCCTTTTCGTTATACTGATCCGCACAGCTTTAAAGTCTGCTATACAGTGTAACAGGCAAGGCGAGGAAGTGCTACCAACATACTATGCACAGGCGTGAAATTGACGAACTATCCGAACTTTGTCAGACTGTTTTCAGTCATGTGTATCACTGTATTAATGCTGATTAGTGTGTTAAACACAACACGTAATTACAAGATGTAAATGAAAAAAGAAACGATAATTAGTATGAATTGTACTAATAAAAATGAATTTCAGTTTATCGAGATAACATAACTGTTTTAGTAAGACAAAGTACCCCAGATCGTTACGAATTAGCAAAATATTATGCATATTCGGCTACGAAACGGTCTGTGTCAACGTTCAGACCAGTCATACTGCTCAGACATCCCTTGGCATGATATAAGCAATGAACCGACTTTAGACGGAAAAATTCGGGAATTATGTCGCAAAATTATTGCACTGTATGATAAACATGCTCCTCAACGCACTGTCAAGGTAAAGAGAGCTCCAGCTCCGTGGCTCACCACTGCATTACGCCAGTTGATGAATAAACGTGATGCTGCACATAGGGCCTTCTATATGCCGACGACATCCAACTCTACATAAGTGCAAGCCCCAAGAACATTGCTGATGCAGTAGCGAGTATAAACGCAGATCTTTGCTCTGTTTATCGATGGGCACAGAACCTAGGTCTGAAACTAAACCCCAAGAAATCCCAGGTCATACTTATATCTCATCCAAAGTTAATCAGCCGGTACTTTCGCGAAACAGTCCCTCAAATACTCCTCAATGGTGCCCAACTACCATACCAAAAAACAGTAAAAGACCTTGGAATAATCTTGGATGAACACCTATACTGGGAAGAACAAACAGTCACAGCTTGCCGGAAATCGCTCTCCTCCCTACAAGCAATTCAAAAATTTAGAAAAATATTTGCAACACATGTTAAACAAAAATTACTCCAGACACTAGTCTTGCCTAATCTTTACTACTGTGATGTAGTTCAACACGGCACAAATAGTGAAAATTCGAGATGCCTTGAGCTAGTGATGAATGCTCGCGTTAGATACGTGCGCAATATACGGTTGTATGATCATATCAGTCCTTCATATTCCCAGCTAGGTTGGATACGCCCACATAAGGCGCGCGATCTCCACACGATGTGCTTACTTCATCGATTTCTTAGCCACTGGTGCCCCTAATACTTATCTTCTCACATTAAACACCTATCATCATTCCACAGCCGCAATACCAGATCGGATACGTCTAGCATCTTGGCTGTACCTTTACATAACACAAAATCTTTCTCCGTGTCATTCTCCATCTCAGCAATACGACTATGGAACGCGCTCCCCTGTGATCTGCGTCTTACCCAGAACCACTCAACATTCAAGAGGGAACTCAAAACTTACATATTAGGGACGGTATAGCCACCATTGTTGTGCCCCTCTCATCTCTTTCTTTCTCCTCTCCATCATAGCTTCGAATTTTACCATTCTATTTCTCTTCCTCTAACCTTTCTACCGCTTCTATATCTCTTTCACCCCAATCTATCATCTTATGTCTCTGCTCGATGAGAATAACTCACACGCTGCAAGAATATAACGAGAAAATTCCCAACTAGCAATAGGACTAAAATTCATAAAAGAAAAATATGTTTACTTTCATATACATAGTCATTCAAATGGTTCAAATGGCTCTGAGCACTATGGGACTTAACATCTGTGGTCATCAGTCCCCTAGAACTTAGAACTACTTAAACCTAACTAACCTAAGGACATCACACACATCCATGCCCGAGGCAGGATTCGAACCTGCGACTGTAGCGGTCACGCGGCTCCAGACTCAAGCGCCTAGAACCGCACGGCCACGACGGCCGGCACATAGTCATTACCATTATTATTATTATTATTATTATTATTCTTGATTGTTATAATTATTTTTTGATTGTTATAATTATCATTGTACTACTGTTATAATCTCTATTTTTTCTTTAACATTAATACTGTATAACACGATATATGTCCTTAATGTTCTGTAGAAACTGAAATTCGTTCAATCTGAGTATGCCTGGTTAGGTGTAAGAGAGGGCCTGAAGGCCCTAATCTTGCCAGGTAAAATAAATGCATAAATAAATAAATAAATTACCGTTGCCGACCTACCATGAAAATGCGCAAATTTAGCAATGCGTGAAGATTCATAACGAAATTCAGTTAAAAATCATTCAGTGCCACACGTAAGTCAATTCAATTATTGACAGAAGCGGAAAAAGTAGGCAATAACAAGTATGAAATTCTATAAAAGATTCATACTGACATCCACAGGGCGCCGGTACAGAATAAAGGTAGCAATAAAACCTATTGAGGGCGCGAGAATTTCTTAAAATTGCTTTACTGCTAGTCTATCTGCCTCCATCGAGATTAGAACCGAAAACAAACCAGACCTCCCATGCAGTAGCAAACACCTTTCACTACGCTAGCAGAGAACCCAGGCAAACAGCCCTCTATTATTAACCGAGACTTGAATAAGCCGGAAATTTCGCAATGAAAATGGCAAAATGACGTGCAGGTTCTGTTGCATAGAGCTTTCAGGACTCAAAAACAAGAATTTTCTACCTTTATGTCACCGCTTATGTGTCAATCATTCGGGATGTTTATCGAAATAACAAAATACTGTTATTAGCGAGCAAATTTAGTAGGATAATTCTGCACCACCCCAGGAAATAAACGGCTACGTAGCTGCCAAACGTATCCTACAATGTTTCGAATTCTCCATTTGACTCGCCACAGCTAGAAAACGTTCATTAGCCGAAGTGTTTCTTAAGCTACCTAGCAATGGGAATGCTCGCACTTCTAAAACGCGGTGGCATTAATACTGGGATCTGAATTACCACGTGTATAGGCAAATGGATTTTATTTGAATTCCTGTAAACGTCATTTGGATCGAAAGCATAGCTACGAGTAATAAGGTGATATATCGACTGCAACTAGAACATTTCCAATAAAGAGTAGGGGGAATTATTTATGCGGCCCTCGTCTTCAGTAACTGTCGTAGGTATTTTCGTTGTTAGGATTTAGTCACCTAAATCGGTAAAAATGGAACTCTACTAGTCTCACTTTCTTGACCGTCTATCTGTCTACCCAGCCCTTAAAACCCGTTTTGCTAATTCGTAACGATCTGGGGTACTTTGTCTTACTAACACAGTTATCTCGATAGGCTGAAATTCATTTTTATTAGTACAGTTCATACTAAATAGCGTTTCTTCTTTCATTTATATCTTATATTTACGTGTTGTGTTTAACACACTATTCAGCATTAATATAGTCGTACACATGACTGAAAACAGTCTGAGAAAATTCGGATAGTTTGTCAATTTTACGCCTGTGCATAATATGTTGGTAGCACTTCGTCGCCTTGCCTGTTATGCTGTGTAGCAGACTTCAAAGCTGTGCGGATCAGCATAATAAAAAGGCGAGGGGTTTCGCTCGTTTTGTCCGCTACAGTACACCGTAAGACAAAAGAAACGACACACCACGAAGGAATTACCCGAATGAGTCGAAAATCGGTATATGTAGTGTACATCTACAGACAAATAAATGATTACAATTTCAGAAAAATTGGATGGTTTATTCAAGAGAACTAGCTTCACAAACTGAGCAAGTCAATAAGGCGTTGGTCCGCCTCTGAATCTTATGCAAGCAGTTATTCGGCTTGGTATTGATTGATACAGTTGTTGGATGTCCTCCTGAGGGACATCATGACAGATTATGTCCAATTGGCGTGTTGGTTCGTCAAAATCCCGAGATAGTTGAACGGCCCTGCCCATAATGCTCCAAACGTTCTCAATTGGGGAGAGATCCTGCTACCTTACTGGCCAAGGTAGGGTTTGACAAGCACGAAGACAAGCAATAGAAACTCTCGCCGTGTTTGGGCGGGCATAATCTTGCTGAACTGTAAGCCAGGATGGTTTGCCTTGAAGTGGAATAAAACGGGGCGTACAATATCGTCGACCTACGTCTTTGCTGTAAGGGTGCTGCAGATGACAATCAAAGGGGTCCTGCTATGAAATGAAAGGTACCCCAGACCAGCACTCCTGGACGTCAGGCCATATGGTGGGCGACAATCAGGTTGGTATCCCACCGCTGCCTGAGGCTTCTCCAGATACGTCTTCGCTGGTCATCAGGGCTCATTTCGAAGCAAGAATCTTCAGTTTACCAATTATTGTCTGAAAATGGTCTCTGCCGACAGTGGTTACCGAAATGCGAAATGCAAAGTTATTCTGACCTGTTTAAGAAACAACTGGCGTTTTTGCATGGAAAAATACATTGATTAGCGCGCTGGTCCGTGGCACTGCAAATTTATGGGTCCATCAGAGCCGAAAATGTACTCTCCAAAGCTATTAGAAAGGGCAAAGGGAAACCGCAACTCGTGAGCTATTAAATACGGAAAAGACATCTGATTCTGTGTCGAAAAGCTGAATGCCTGCCAAACTAGTCGCCACAAAGCAACGCAAGACCGACTTACCGAAAAGTTCGCCCGAGGCCATCGGTGCGGTGCTCACGGCCTATCTGCAGCACTTACACTCATCAGCCAGAACATTATGACCACCTACCTAATAGCCAGTATGTCCACTTTTGGCAAGGACAACAGTGGCAACGCGTCGTGGCGTGGAAGCAATGAGGCCTTAGTAGGTCGTGAAGGGAGTTGGCAACACATCTGCATACACAAGTCACCTAATTCCCGAAAATTACGGGGGGGGGGGGGGGCGGTGATGACCGCTGACGCCACATTCAGTCACATCCCAGATGTGTCCTATCGGGTTCAGATCTAGAGCTGGGGGTACCAGCACATCAATTGGAACTCGTCACTGTGTTCCTCGAACCACTTCATCACACTCCTGGTCTTGTGACAGGAAGCATTATCTTGTTGGAAAATGCCACTGCCGTCGGGAAACATGATTTGGTCTGCAACCAGTGTACAATACTCCTTTGCCGTCCTGGTGCCTTGCACCCGAGCTCCAATGAACCCATGGATGCGTACGTCAATGTTCTCCAGACCATAATGGGGACGCCGATAGCTTGTTTCTCTCCCACAGTACAGGTGTCAACGAGCTGAACCCCGGTAGACGATGAATTCGCGCACTCCCATAGGCATGATGAAGGTACTGGAATTCATCAGACCACGCAACGCTCTGCCACCGCGCCTATGTCCAGTGCCGATGATCACGTGCACATTTCAGTCGTAGTTATCATTGTCGTGGTGTTAACATTGCACACACGTGTGTCACGGCTGCTGAAGCCCATCGTTAGGAGTGTTCGATGCACTGTATGTTCACATACACTTGTCTTCTGCCCAGCATTAAAGTCTGAAAAGTGTAATTTTAGTTTAACCACCGTTCGCCACCTGTCCTGCTTTACCAGCCTACGACGTCCGACATCTGTAATGAGGGGTCGGCCGCTCAACTCCAATCGTGCCGTTTCCGAAATTCTCGTGCCGAGGCTCCGGGCCGTCACAATCTGCCCTCGGTCTAACTCAGATCGCGCGCCTTCCTCAGTCTACACAAGGACAACACGCTCACTGATACTACATGTACTGTGAGTGTGTCCAACTAGCAGTAAGTCCTCGTCAGGTGATACTGCAGTTCTATGGTCATGATGTTCTGGCTAATAGGTACATACTCGGCCAAGGTACAAAATTCTTCCACAGGCACACTGGAAAGAGAACGAGCTTCGCCCGTGTATGGGAATTCTTGGGCAGAAACTCATGGGTGGCAGTCCCAGTGGGAGAGGAAAGACATTCCTGTCGCCTAGGGTGGCTGCTGTAGCGAGAGGAGAGCCTCTAGATGCCTAATGCATAGGAGAGCAGCGCCTACCAGAGGAGACTGTGGGGATCGTGGATTCTGCGATGAGAGAACCACCACACGAACTCCCCTCCCTTCCCTGCAAGAGAAGGATGTTAGGGTGAAAACGCCAAATGCAGCAACGAGGACTGCAGGTACTGCTGCGATGAGCTACGTCTGCGGTGGCGGCGTGCAATGGTGACCGTGGTAGTGAGGGCGGACGACGGCCGAGATCCGTGGTGAACCTCAGGCTCTTGTCACACGTATCCAGCTTCAGCGCCGGTTCCACGGTAGCCGGGTAGGCACCTTTCACGTCAGCACGGCTGCCTTGTAAACGGCGAGGTAGCCCATGCTGCCAGAATCTCACCGGATGCAACGAGAGTAGCACCTCAGATGTCCGCAGTTGTACACATATTTCTAAATTCTGACATACAATTAAACAAACAGAACGCAATAAATTACGTGCTCTTTTATAGACACCGAAGAAAAGAATAAGAAATAGGATGCAGTAGGTCCATCCAATGAACATGGGAAGAGACGATGTCGGGGCATTCTTTATACTTTTTGAGGACTTGAGAAACGCTGTTGATAAATTTTTCAGCTATTTGAGTACGAAAACTTCCGACGATCTGTGTGAAAGAATAAAGAATTCAGTCCAGCACTGTAACACATCCTTCAGAGAATGTATCCAAGCGATACACGTATCCGCAGTTACTATCAGGTGGGCGAAAAATGAAAAATTTTTAATTTTTTTTGTAACTCTTGAAAGATATTTATACAATACTGTAAAATAGAAATTCTCAAATGCAAATAGACGTTTAAAGAACACTTAAATATTTCATTTTGAAATTGAATGACTCAAGTGCTGAGGTTTCGGAGTGGTCTGAGACAGCGAGCAATGTGCAGAATGTCCCTGTAAAGTCTTGTTAATAGGACTGTAGAGTATACTGCTGGCTATGCTGTGTTGCATAGTATTCGTGAGATGTGTTAGGGCAAGCAGCCACAGTTGCATCTGCTGATGGTTTTTTGCAGTTTTTTAATCTCAGAAACGATTTGTAATACTCTCCGCTGGAAATCTACCACCTCATCCCATTGAAAAACGACATATGGCGATCTGGCTTTTGCTTCAAGGCACTAGTTATTTCAAGTTCAACTGTGTCTGGTCTCCATTTTTTCATTTCACCTTGTGTTGGTTTTTTAAATGCTTCAAATCCTTCCCTAAGAGTTTCGCTTGTAGTAAGATGATTTATTTCTTCGCTGTTGTTTTCTAAAAGTGTAGTGGTGGTAGAGTATCGTCTGGAAAGCCGTTTTCAGTGGGCCAGCGGTCCACAGTTTTTTTCAAAAATTTTAGCTGTTTGCTGAAAATGTAAGTTCTGGGTGGCTGCCTTGCGCTTCCAGAGGGTTGTTTCACAGCCCTTTGCTTCCCTTCACTCTTCTGAAATGAGTCCCGAATATTCATCCACTTCTTCATGACACCTTTCCCAGAGAAAAAATTGCCCGCTATTAGTCTAACAGGTGTGATGATAATGCACTTTCTTTTGATTTTAATTCAGTGATAAAACAGTACTATTATACGACCGTTGTATGGTGCCTGTTTGACAAAGGTAGATAAATTTCATTTTCCACTGATTTATTTGTTTCAGATATATGGCCAGCGGTCGTAGATATCTTTACTACAGTTACAAATTCTACAGTTCCACTGTCAGTAAAATTGTCAGAGATGAATGCCGCAGTATCTGGTCTTATTGCATGAATGTATCCCTGTAGCCATATCAGATCACTGGAAGGAAATGCTGAAAAATCTGAAAAAAGAGCTAATTTCTCTCACTGCACTGGAGCTGTCGATGGGAACTACACTCCTGGAAATGGAAAAAAGAACACATTGACACCGGTGTGTCAGACCCACCATACTTGCTCCGGACACTGCGAGAGGGCTGTACAAGCAATGATCACACGCACGGCAAAGCGGACACACCAGGAACCGCGGTGTTGGCCGTCGAATGGCGCTAGCTGCGCAGCATTTGTGCACCGCCGCCGTCAGTGTCAGCCAGTTTGCCGTGGCATACGGAGCTCCATCGCAGTCTTTAACACTGGTAGCATGCCGCGACAGCGTGGACGTGAACCGTATGTGCAGTTGACGGACTTTGAGCGAGGGCGTATAGTGGGCATGCGGGAGGCCGGGTGGACGTACCGCCGAATTGCTCAACACGTGGGGCGTGAGGTCTCCACAGTACATCGATGTTGTCGCCAGTGGTCGGCGGAAGGTGCACGTGCCCGTCGACCTGGGACCGGACCGCAGCGACGCACGGATGCACGCCAAGACCGTAGGATCCTACGCAGTGCCGTAGGGGACCGCACCGCCACTTCCCAGCAAATTAGGGACACTGTTGCTCCTGGGGTATCGGCGAGGACCATTCGCAACCGTCTCCATGAAGCTGGGCTACGGTCCCGCACACCGTTAGGCCGTCTTCCGCTCACGCCCCAACATCGTGCAGCCCGCCTCCAGTGGTGTCGCGACAGGCGTGAATGGAGGGACGAATGGAGACGTGTCGTCTTCAGTGATGAGAGTCGCTTCTGCCTTGGTGCCAATGATGGTCGTATGCGTGTTTGGCGCCGTGCAGGTGAGCGCCACAATCAGGACTGCATACGACCGAGGCACACAGGGCCAACACCCGGCATCATGGTGTGGGGAGCGATCTCCTACACTGGCCGTACACCACTGGTGATCGTCGAGGGGACACTGAATAGTGCACGGTACATCCAAACCGTCATCGAACCCATCGTTCTACCATTCCTAGACCGGCAAGGGAACTTGCTGTTCCAACAGGACAATGCACGTCCGCATGTATCCCGTGCCACCCAACGTGCTCTAGAAGGTGTAAGTCAACTACCCTGGCCAGCAAGATCTCCGGATCTGTCCCCCATTGAGCATGTTTGGGACTGGATGAAGCGTCGTCTCACGCGGTCTGCACGTCCAGCACGAACGCTGGTCCAACTGAGGCGCCAGGTGGAAATGGCATGGCAAGCCGTTCCACAGGACTACATCCAGCATCTCTACGATCGTCTCCGTGGGAGAATAGCAGCCTGCATTGCTGCGAAAGGTGGATATACACTGTACTAGTGCCGACATTGTGCATGCTCTGTTGCCTGTGTCTATGTGCCTGTGGTTCTGTCAGTGTGATCATGTGATGTATCTGACCCCAGGAATGTGTCAATAAAGTTTCCCCTTCCTGGGACAATGAATTCACGGTGTTCTTATTTCAATTTCCAGAAGTGTATATTCGCATTGTCCATCTGAGTAATTCGTTGTATTATAAATACAATGGATTTTCGTCTGTACTGTTAATGATTGTGGTAGACTCACAGTATTGGTCTACGTTAATGTCGGCAGTTACGGAAAAGATAGCGAATCGACCATATTTCAAGAATGTTCATTGTGGAAATCACTGCTGAATAATGAACTTGCACTTGGTGAAGATACATGTTTTCCTGGCACGAATAATCCCAAGGTATCATATTTTTTTGTTGCTCAGGAAGCCGATGGTATCCTGAGCATCAGTTGACGATTGCTCGAAGGTACGTAGAAAGCACATTTGGAATAATTAGCAATAAATGGAGGATTTTCCACAGAGCAATAAACTTGTGTCCCGAATTCGCCATTGATATTGTAGAGGCCTGTGTTGTTTCACAGAATTACGTTATTGAAAGAGACTCTTACAACACAGACGATACTCTGTCAGTAATTGAGGCTCAAAGTATAAAGAGAAGTGTTTGCATGCGTGGGGGTATTTCAGCAAATAACGTTCGAAAAATGAAGATGGATTATTTTTAACGCCAACTGGTTCAGTTAAATGGCAGTAGTCTAAGATTTAATGTGTCAACAAAGCGTGCAAGTAATACATTATACATAATACAAAAAAAATGAAGGACTGTACCCACCATAATAGTTTCTTTCGTTTTCACCCATCTTTTCATAGCAATCGCATATTTCTTGGAGTACCTCTAGCAGATGTTTCTTGCTAATATTCTGCCCCTATAACGATACTGTTTTTCCTCATAAAACGGGCCAATCACGTACTAATACAATTAGTGCTTCTAGGTCTATTTCCTCTACTTCCACCATGGCAAAAAGAGGTAAGGACTATTTGAAAAAGTATAATTTCACGCGATATAACACAAGCAGTGAATACTGGAACAACAAACGTCAAATGCCGCCCCATATGAACGCCAACAATGCCCCACAGCCGCCGCCCCACTGGTCAGCTTGTTTTGCAATCACTGGCAGCTGGCAGTGGAAGTGGGAGCTGCCGGTTTCCTACCAGCGTTGCCAGGTATCGCTCTTTAGGCGGGACCATTGCGAATTTCCAGTAGATAACCCGGCTCCCGGTTAAACCTTGTCAGGAAAGGTAAAAATCCCGATAGCACAAAAATGGACATTTCATATAATATAATAGTCTCCACTTCAAATTGTTCTTTGTAGGTTTAAAATTTAGAAGCAATCTTGTAAATGTTACTGAGATTTAAAGTTCTGCTTCTGGTTTCAGTCAAAGAGCAAGCCTGACTCAACAGCAATTGTTTTCAGGTAGCGAGTCAAAAGTCAATCATAGCAGTGCTTAATGATTCTCTGCAAGAACAGCCAAGTAGTGTTGTGCAGTTTCCTTTCACTGTGGCATCTTCGGTGGAAAGTAAATGATGATCATGTCAGATAATTCAAAAGAGAAGCGGCCGAATACTTGCACAGTGGTATAGACTGTCTTGATCAAAGATTTGCCATAGAAAAGAGGGTATACAAAGCTCTCAAACCATTATCACTAACATGCAAACAATGCTCAGTTTCAGAATTCACAGAAGTGATTTCTCGATGTGAACTTCGTCTGGATGAGGATTTGGTGTTCAAAGAATGTACGCAAGCGAACACCTTTCTCAAGGAAGAAGAGGAGAACTTTTTGAAGCTGGAGTATGATGATAAGCGCATGAAATTTTTTCATCGTTATGAAAACTGTGAAAACCTTTTTAGAGTTATCTGTTTCGTGTTTTCTATTTCTCACTGCAATGCTGCTCCAGAAAGAATTTTCAGCCTCATGAGCAACCCTTGGCAAGTCGAGAGAAACCATTCGTCAATGGCTACCTTAGAAATTGAATTGATTTTGAAGATCAATTACTCATTTAAGTTCCCGCAGTTTTGTCGTTTTCTTGATGAGGAAATACACTACTGGCCATTAAAATTGCTACACCAAGAAGAAATGCAGATGATAAACGTGTATTCATTGGACAAATATATTACACTAGAACTAACATGTGATTACATTTTCACGCAATTTGGGTGCATGGATCCTGAGAAATCAGTACCCAGAACAACCATCTCAAGCCGTAATAACGGCCTTGATACGCCTGGGCATTGAGTCAAACAGAGCTTGGATGGCGTGTACATGTACAGCTTCCCATGCAGCTTCAACACGACATCACAGTTCATCAAGAGTAGTGACTGGCGTATTGAGACGAGCCAGTTGCTCGGCCACCATTGACCAGACGTTTTCAACTGGTGAGAGATCTGGAAAATGTGTTGGTAAGGGCAGCAGTCGAACATTTTCTGTATCCAGAAACGTCCGTAAAGGACCTGCAACATGCGGTCGTGCATTATCCTGCTGAAATGTGGGTTTTCACAGGGATCGAATGAAGGGTAGTGCCACGAGTCGTAACAGGAGGAGGAGATTAGCGTTTAACGTCCCGTCGACAACGAGGTCATTAGAGACGGAGCACAAGCTCGGATTAGGGAAGGATGGGGAAGGAAATCGGCCGTGCCCTTTCGAAGGAACTATCCCGGCATTTGCCTGAAGTGATCTAGGGAAATCACGGAAAACCTAAATCAGGATGGCCGGACGCGGGATTAAACCGTCGTTCTCCCGAATGCGAGTCCAGTGTGCTAACCACTGCGCCACCTCGCTCGGTGAGTCGTAACACATCTGAAATGTAACGACCACTGTTCAAAGTGACGTCAATACGAACAAGAGGTGACCGAGACGTGTAACCAATGACACACCATACCATCACGCCGGGTGATACGCCAGTATGGCGATGACGAATACACGCTCCCAATGTGCATTCACCGCGATGTCGTCAAACACGGATACGACCATCATGATGCCGTAAACAGAACCTGGATTCATCCGAAAAAATGACGTTATGCCATTCGTGCACCCAGATTCGTCGTTGAGTACACCATCGCAGGCGCTCCTGTGTGTAATGCAGCGTCAAGGGTAACCGCAGCCATGGTCTCCGAGCTGATAGTCCGTGCTGCTGCAAACGTCGTCGAACTGTTCGTGCAGATGGTTGTTGTCTTGCAAACGTCCCCATTGTTGACTCAGGGATCCAGACGTGCCTGCACGATCCGTTACAGCCACGCGGATAAGATGCGTGACATCTCGACTGCTAGTGATACGAGGCCGTTGGGATCCAGCACGGCGGTCCATACTACCCTCCTGAACCCACCGATTCCATATTCTGCTAACAGTCATTGGATCTCGACCAACGTTAGCAGCAATGTCGCGATACGATAAACCGCAATCACGATAGGCTACAATCCGACCTTTATCAAAGTCGGAAACGTGATGGTACGCATTTCTGCTCCTTACACGAGACATCACAACAACGTTTCACTAGGCAACGCCGGTCAACTGCTGTTTGTGTACGAGAAATCGGTTGGAAACTTTCCTCATGTCAGCACGTTGTAGGTGTCACCACCGGCGCCAACCTTGTGTGAATGCTCTGAAAAGCTAATCATCTGCATATCACAGCATCTTCTTCCGGTCGGTTAAATTTCGCGTCTGTAGCACGTGATCTTCGTGGCGTAGCAATTTTAATGGCCAGTAGTGTATCAATAAGGTAAAATGCAGCACCTTTTTATATCGTATTTTCAGTTTTAGGAGATGTGTGTTTTGTTTACGTTTCGTAAAAATCCCGTTTTTGTTCAGAAAAAAGTTGTCAACCTTTCTTCCCGCTGCAGGAGCCCAGTAGCCGTGTGCCGTTGAGCCGCGCCGGACAAGTGTGAAATGTCTCATGCAATATACCTCTAGATAACCGTGCACCGGCGCCGTTTGCCCGGCAGCTAGATAAGTGTGGAACGACAGCCGTCTAGATGACAGCTGAGCGTGTCGGCCCGGCGGGCGATCTGGGGTAGCTGACCGACGCCGTCGTCCGTGGAGGTGTGGCAGCGGCGTCTGACAGCAAGCGGAAGCGGCCCCTCCTGGCGGGCACAGTCAGCGCCAGAGTGCGCCGAACCGAGGCCTACGTGAAGGGAGGTCTGCGACTACCTCGTGGCCTATGATAAATCAAGGCTTCAGTCTGTGTGACATCAGCAATGTGGTGTTAACAGCCGGCCGACACAAACCCAAGCTTTGTCAGAGAATTCGTCAAAGTTCTTAGCCGAAACGGCTTCCGTGGAGCTATTACACAATCGTAAAATTTTTCGTCATAGTTGTTCGGGAACGGATGCCAAACAATTATACAACTGCATTGGTTGGTGACGAAGATTTTTCAGAATTTATTCTCATTACCAAAAGGAAATATTCACATAGGTACGTTATGTGGTGTTTGTATGTGTGTTGTTCGGCCTCTCTTGCCCTGCAGTTGTGCTTTTACGGTTTACTAGAGTCGGACACATTTCTTTTGTGCGATTTTCCGAAACGTCACATAAAATACCTATGTAAATATTTGTACTTGATCACGAGAATAAATTCTCGCAGTGCATTGTGTAAATCGTGAAAAAGATGCGTAACTAGTGCACTGTTTCATTATTTAAAACATCAATGCTATTTCTGCTAAAAATAGTCTCATGATTAAGTTATTTAACAACAGGCGAAAGCTATCCCAGCTTTCAATATAGTACTCGAATCCCACAGTGTCCCATTTTACGTATTATTCCGGAAACATGTGAACCGATACATAAACACCTAATGAGGAATTTATGAAGGTTAAATTAACTTAGTTGGATCACAAATAAATACATTTATTTTATGTATACTTCGAACACAATTGGCTTTTCACATCTTTGTCTCCTTCCACATTCTTTCGTTTTAAATATAAGCTTAAAATTATCCTCAGTGTACCAACTTCGAGTGCAGCTGATTGCTGCAGCTAAATTCAAATGTTTCAAATGGCTCAGAGCGCTATGGGACTTAACATCTGAGGTCATCAGTCCCCTAGAACTTAGAACTACTTAAACCTAAATAACCTAAGTACATTACACACATCCATGCCTGAGGCAGGATTCGAACCTGCGACCGTAGCGGTCGTGCGGTTCCAGACTGTAGCGCCTAGAACCGCTCGGCCACACTGTCCGGCTGCTGCAGCTATTTCTTTATACAATGCCAACCACTCGTTAAGGTTTTAGTAGTCAGCGTGTTTTGTGGCTTGAAGAATTTCATATTCTTCATTCTTAGCAATTATCACTGCCGTGGTAGACAAGCACCAAATACACTTCGTCATTTTATACCTAAAATGCATTAATGCAAGTGAAACGACATCTAAACGATGGCCCTTATGTTTGCTAAAAGCTTCGCCACTACACAGCTAAAGATTTGATCAAAGGGCTTTCACACAGTCTGTAGGCTCTGGTGCATATTTATCTTTTGCCACGAACACTACATTGCTGATGACACACAGCATGTACTCAAGCCTGTACTTTCTTATCATTGGTCTTGGGCTACTTCGAGGCCCACGAGAAAGACAGGCCGCGGCGCGTAAGTCAGGAAAGTAGGCCCTGACTCGCTCGCTCAGCTCAGCAGACTGACTATGCTTCTCCACCTGTTAACTCGTAATTGCGTGTTTACTTACAAATAAGAATTGCATCTTCTACTGCGAATCCGCTATTACGGAGTCTTATTGTTTATTAGTTTGAGCCGTGTATCGACTCGTGCTACACCTTGTGTTGAGATTGCATTGGTTTTCCTTTTCTTCAAAAATGGCTCTGAGCACTATGGGACTCAACATCTGTGGTCATCAGTCCCATAGAACTTAAAACTACTTAAACCTAACTAACCTAAGGACATCACACACATCCATGCCCGAGGCTGGATTCGAACCTGCGACCGTAGCAGTCGCGCGGTTCCGGACTGAGCGCCTAGAACCGCTAGACCACCGCGGCCGGCTTTCCTTTTCTTCCCCTGACATGTTTGTTTGGTATGTTGTCTGTCATTATGTGGCTGTTTGCTTGTCTTTTCCCTCTGCTATCGATATCTGCGTTTTTGCGTCCGGGAAACTGCTATGGAGGAAGTGAGATCTCTGACCGGTGGTAACCTCGTGTGGTGGCGCAGAAGTAAGGCGGTTGCGCGCAATGAGCGTGGTGGACACGGGAGGGGCAGTGTGGCTCTCCAGCGCGAAGCAGGCGTGGTCGGTTGTACCGAGTCGCCACGTGATGTATGTCGGTTGTGTGTAACGAGCGGGTCGAGTTGACGGAAGAGCTCCCCGCGTGTGGGTTGTATACATAATCGCCCCACGAGTAGTTGCTGTTCATTTCGCCTTGGTGGGACGTTAACAGGCTTCTTTAAATCCTCCGTTTCAACACTGGAGTTTAAAAGGAGACACCTGACATGAAGGAGCGGTCACTACCCATCAACGTTGCAGAGAGGACGTGAACTCCGGTGACAGAGCGTGTTGTCGCGTGACCGTGGCGCGTTGGGTACGCTGGCGACGCGTGCGCGGTCGGATGTGGATCCTTGCCATAGGAGGTCGTGTACTGCCTGCTCGAGCATAATAGCAAGTTAAGTTCGTGGAAGGTTTAATCATTAAGTAATAATTTTGTGTAACCAGCGTCTCTTTTGCCTTGTGGCCTCCGGCGACCGGGTTTCCTCTCCCTGGCACCGGTGTAATTGAAGACAGTGATCTTTCCTCCTCCTCAGTTGCTGTCCGATGGGAGGTGTAGTTCTGGCAGTTTAATTGTTTCGCTGTTTTGTCGTAGGTTATGAGTAAATTCATGCTTCTTGTTTGTTGATCATGTGGTCGCTCATTCAGGACTGTGTGGTGTAATGTTTCCTTGCGCGAGGTTAGTTCTAATTCTGTCAGCAAGTTAAGCCATCTTATAACAAGTTTTTGCTGGCTAAAAGTCGGTGCAGTGAGCAGCCTGAGAGTGGCAATTGTGTTCACGGGCATATTTAAATTGGTCAGTATTCTGTCTAGCCTTAGCATTCCTGAGTGGGCGATTTGTGGCCGCCTTACAGGGGTCCGTCATATCTGTTATGTTCTAAAGATATTCCAGGACACTTTTGTTTAAAATTTTTTCAATTCCTCCAAGTTTGTAAATTCTTTTTATTGCCATTAATCGTGTGTTTGCTGAGACCTGTTTAATTTTGTTAATAGCGGTGTTAGTAGCTTCACTACCTCACCATACTTTATTAACAAAGTTCTGTATTTACTTCAGTAGCCTTTTTACTAACGTTCTTTAAATTTTTTAAAATTGTTGTGTTGCTATAAATTTCTTGATTGGCGTTAGCGGCGTGTTTTAAAAGGTTGTTTATTGCCGTACTGCTAGCTTCTGTGGTTTTTTAAAATTTTTTTGAAATTGTTGTATAGCTTTAAATTACGTGATTTCCGTTAACGGCGTGTTTAAAAGGCTGTTATTGCCGTACTGCTAGTTCTGTAAGATACGAATAAAACATTTGTGAAAATCTCAACTCGACAGTAAACTACTAGAAATTTGGCCCCGTTTCCCAACTTGTGGTGTGGCTTGTAGTAACCGTAACCACTGTGTGTGTCACGTTCTACAACGATCGAAAGTCCATATGCCTACCAATAATTTATTACGGCTGTATTGGATATAATACAATTTTATAGGTTGGATGAAGCACTACACCTTGTATGAAATAAGGACTGTTTAGTAGGGACTAAATGCTATAAACGAGCTGTCTTACCATTTATGGAGAGCATAGATCTTAAATTACAGCTACTGAACAGCTGTGTATTTTTCTGTAGTACTAGTAACCAGTAACACTCTATAGAAGTAGATTTCACTAGAATACGCAATTATCGTAAGTACGTAAACACCCACTTACGAGATAACACGATTAGAAACGCATTTCGTCTGCTGAGCTGAGAACGAGCTAGCCTACCCTCGTGACGTACGCGCCGCGGCCTGTCTTTCTCGTGGGCCTCGGACTTCCTCTAGTGACGTTACGGCCTGAGTGCTGCGCACTAGAGATAGACAAACTAATTCATCTTTGATAGTTCCCAAGGCACTGGTGATCGCTTTTTTTTGGGAACCGTTCAATTTTACTCGTTCGCCGTTCGTTTGTGCATGGTATATTGTTCTTATGAAAAATTTAAAATTAATAGACGGAAGGCGCCAAGAGGGGGTACTTGCCTGCCCTCTGGAGTACAGAGTTTTTGTTCAGTATAGAATTCTCAAACACTTGTAGAACTAATTTTCGTGTTCTGCAAAACCTCTCGTTTAGCCAACTGTAGCTTTATGTGGCGGATCGCAGTGAAATAATATAAGGTGGCGCACAAAAAACCGGCCCCGAGTACAGACTGTTCGCCAATTACGCACGATTTGTTGACCGCTACGAGCAGAATAGATAAGCATGTAATAATTAGGCAGTAAAGTAATAACAAATAAACTAATGCAAACAACAACTTCGAAAAAATAGATGACGATTGGTGGGCGACAATGAGCGGTCTAGTACTCAGGGCCTAATTTTCGTGAGCCACCCTGTACGACTGAAATAATATTGTAGAAGTTACCGTGTTCTCTTCACAAAATGTGACACCAGACACTTGATTATGTAGTGCGGGCTTGATTCGGTTGTAAGTTGGTCTGCCTTCCATTACAATGAACATGCTCTTTTACCTTGGATAAAAAAAAGATGGAAAATGGCCACTCGTGTGTGCCTTGCCGACCTCCTTTGCATATGTAATAACAAAAAAACTTGCCGTTGTATAAGTATGTCTTCTGCTGTTTATCGAAATAGTGAAGTAAGCTGATGTGCCCTTTTGTTACGTGAAAAGATGTATGTATTACATACCACGAAATTTTTATGTAATTATAAAATATATATTAATAACTGGTGGTGGACACCAATACAATACGAAAAGAACCAAAGTCCAGAGTTCAAAAAAGGTTTGGAACAGATCTAGAATGGGCGTGCGCAGCAAACGAAACAAACAACAATCGGTACTGAACTAACCAGGAGCAGTCGGCAGTGGAACTGCGACGAGTGGCCACGCGAAGAAGGACGAGGCCGGCCGAGGGAGACCGAGACAGACGGGAACGGGACCGAGGCTGGAACGAGACCGGCTGATGTGCCGTTGCGGGAACGAGACCAACCGTTTCCCGTTCCCGGAACTATAAGTTGAAAGCCGCGACCGAGGTAACTATGAAAGACCGTTCCTTAGTTACTCGCTCCTTCCGTTCATCTCGGTGAACAGTTCCTTTGGACCCGTTAGTTCGCGAACGACCCATCTCTACTATGCACAGGCCCAAACGCAGCGGGGCTAGGAGTTCGCTGTGCGACTATGGTGCAAACATCTAAACCATCATAGGTTGAATGTTTCACAAAGATTACGTAACAGCAATACAAAAACTTAGAAAGGGGAATTAAAATTGTAACGACTTTTAGCAGTGTCAACGCAAATTAGTTTGACGACGGTTGCTTAAAAATTGCTTCAGTCTTTAGCTGTTGTCAAATATGCTATCCTGGCACTTTATCTAATGTCAAAAATACTATTCTTGCATCGTTGTTATAGGAAAACAAACGTTCAAAACGAAAAAAAAATTACAAGAAAACAGACACCACCACATATAAATCTGCAATTTTCTGCAAAATTTAAGTAACTTACGTCTTCTATTTGTTACAACGCGTTCCTTCTTTACTTTACAACAAATAGTTGCGAAAATATTTCCTAAAACGTGAAAATTTTTGAAACGATTTGTTTCACTTCTTTGCTACAAGTGCATGTGTCTGCAATGTGAGAACAGCGAGCTTTCACTACCATGAGTTGTTTGAACACTTCCTTACGATTTGAGCTGTTTAGAATCAAACATACGAAGTCATCAGATATAAGCGTTTGGGACCATTTGTATCCTTCAACGATAATTTGGAACATAAAATCAGACGGTTGCTATAAGGTACATCTGCAGAAATTGAGTATCAGTAAACGTCACTAACAATAAGCGCTTTACATTTAGCGAACCCCCTTACGAAATTTAATAAGCAGTCAGATAGGTAACCCCAACATACAACAGCACACTTAAATCATTTTAAAGGGTTTCTAGTTTACTTGCACGTTCATGGACGTGCTCTAATTTCCTAACAGACTCTGGTTCATCAGGTGTTTCCACAAAAGGACTCAGTGTCAGGTCCTTTACGCAAGTCCCCAAACAACAAAGACCTCACTTTTAATACACTCTTTATTTTTACTTTCTTTTCGAAGTCTAAGATCTGTGAAACTGAGACCTTGTAACATGCACCACGAATTTGTCTGTAGCGACTAAACCTACTCTCTAGATGACCCTTCTGAAACTTAACATAACACAAAATATTTGCAGGTCACAGCATTGATGCAAACGCATTTGGTTAAATCAATGATTGCTGTTGCTAAATATATCGCGTGCTAATTCTCTAGTATGTTTATAGAGGGCAGTACAGGTAGTAGTTAGTTAATACCCACCTGCAGATGCTAAAAAATCAAATGGCTCTAAGCATTATGGGACTTAACATCTGAGGTCATCAGTCCCCTAGACTTAGAACTACTTAAACCTATGAAACGTCCCATTAGAAAAATTAATGAATTACTGTGCTGATAAACCTCTTGCATTATTTGATTTTCAAACAGCTGAGCAGGACTGAACGTACTCAGACACTTCGCTCTTTACCTATTCTGATCAACACTAAACTGACACACAATATTTGTAGCGCAACGTAATCTGACTTTTAATAATCCCTACAAAAGAATGGCCCTGACTAACAATAACCTATACCTTTCATGAATCACTTACCCCACAAAAATCTTCGTTATTCAAACTACTGCAATACAGCGAGCGCCAATACTGCCAGCTAAATAAAAGATTCTAACTACTGAAGTCACTAACTACTGATAGGCATAGTTAGCAAATGAAAGATTTTGCTAAAGAACAAACAATGTATTTACCTTAATAGTGTCCAAAAGTCATAATATATATATATCAGTTCATGACATCCAGTCTTACAAATTTACTGTCTCTGATGGACACACATCCAGATCACCCGCTCTCAAAACTCCGCCATCTCTCTCCCCACATCCACCATTGCTGGCGGCTCACCTCCAACTGCGCAACGCTACGCGCTGTTAACAGCCAACTGCCCAACACTACAATAGCAAATTCCAACAATGTAAACCAGCCACAGACTGCACACAGCACAGTCAGTGATTTTCATACAGAGCGCTACATGGCGTTACCAACATAAAAACCTAAACAGCCTACTTACATAGCCCCCATGCCCCCCACAAAAAATTTTACAAATTATTTTGGGCACTGGCAAATACATATTTGTTAAAATTTTTCATAATTACAATAACAAAGATATCAAATGCACACACTTATTGATACACTGTTGGTCAAAAGCAAAGATTTTCTCAGTCCATAAAGACAGTCCTGATCATTGATCACAGCATTAATTACAATTTTATGCACAAAGTCTGAGCAGTAAAAGAAAATGTACACGGAAGTAGTGGATTTCCATGCAGTCTTGAAGAAGTAGTGTTGTCCTTCCAACGGAAAGATAGTGCTGACTCTTGACATGCAGACAGGTAATGGGTCACAACAGAGCAAACCCACAGCAGAGTCAGTCGCAGTTTTGAAGAGTATTGGTAGGTAGGTTATCACAGAGCAGACCCACCGTAGTCATGTTAGAGATTACTGTATTGTTGGGCCATCAAAGGTGCTGACCCACTGCAGTCCTTGTAGAGATGTCCAGCAGCCATTTGTTGCGAGTGTGCGGGTCCACAGTCACCATCGAAGATTCTTGTGGACAACATAGCAAGTCCATAACCACCACTTGTGCACTCACAAAGTTTTTGGAATTGTCCTTAGAACCAGCAATGCTGTTAACCAGTCCCTCGCTGAATTATTAACACATGTGGAAGCACTAACAGTCCCTTATTTTGTCAAATATTGTCCATATACTATCACCAACAGAAATGTGTGCAGTGAAATGAATGCTTACAAGTTACTTAATTTGATGAACTGGTGTCAATTACAATTTTATAACATGAGAATACAATAACAAAGGTACAAAATGCGTCATTAAAGAACATAACAATACAGATAACATTTGTAGTAATATGGGCATTACAAAAGAATAGAAATAAACATATACATCAGTGTTACAAGAATTATGACATAAGTACATACATAAAAGATCAGAATAACTTTTGAAACATCAACTTCATACATGAGCATTAAAACAAAACAGAATAAATAATGTCTAAACATCTTTAAAAAGTAAATAACATATTATTAGAAAAATTCTACAACATAACTCTTTTCAGATAAATATATAGACAGGAAGAACACAAATACGCAGGGGTACACACACACCTAGCGGAATAATACAAAAGGAAAGGACAGTGTTTGTTTCACTGCAGTTTTTTGCAAACTAAACTTTCTTTACTTCTTGGAGATCTCCCTTACCAAATACGACATTCAAAGCTCTCATAGTATCACAAAGGTTCCGAAAAAATATGAACAGTTCACACAGTGCAGACAAAATACAGTTTCATAAGTGTGAAATTATCCAACTGTGTAATTGCGTGAACATGTCACTCACATAGTAAAAAAAAAGTTTGTTTCTCTGTTAAATAATCAGATAGCTGTGTAATTCTGTGTTAGAGAAATATGGTACCGATGTGTAAAGTTGAATAAGCAAATACCATATTAGCTAGGGCTCCTTGTGCTTGCCAAACACATGGTACACAAAGTAAGCGTGTACCCCCCTGAGGATTAATGTAATTATACCCTCAGGTGTTACAGATTACAGCAATGAAATGAAATGTATCACAGAAAACCTTCGTATCATTGTAATTCAAAAATCTTTAAACATAAATGTTTCAAGTATAAAATCAATCACTCAAATACGTGTTCTGTAGCGCTAAACGGTGCGTCTTGTTGAAGTCAATGTACTTACCTCGTAATAAAGAAAAGCGAAATTCTATGCATATAGATATCGTAGTTATTACGTACATTACCGTGATCAAGAAAGTACTACACTGTAACGTATTGTTGTGCTACAAAAAAGGCTGTCTCATTGCAGCTATATCACAAAAGTTACTACTAAAACATGTTTTATTTTCGAGAAGAATTCAGAAAAACTGTGCAGATATAAAGCAGATACAGCGCAAAAGCAATAATATAAATTGTCACTCATTAGTAGCGTCGTGATATAATCGTGTAGCGTCAAAGAAACCAAATACTAAGTTATCTTTAATCTCACAGAAAGTACTTCAAATAAAGAATGTCTTTTCAAGTAAACCAAAATGTTGCATTAAAATCTCATTAGCAGTATGTGTTCTAAGTATGTAAGCCTTATAGTCGTTACGTAATCGTGCAACTAACAAGCAAGAATGTACATGCACAATAACACTGTGTCCTCTGTTCACTATAACAATGCATTTGTAATTACTTGTCTAAATAAGTTTCCTAGGTTCTTGACTGGATAGTTAATTTTAAAACATAGTTGCATGTTAACAGTTTCTAAGTGTGACAAAGAGTACTAGTAACGTGAAGTGAAAAATTTTATTGCAAAGACTAAGTTAAAAAGCAGATTATCTCTCAATAAACGGTTTTACCTGTGTAATGTGGTGCAATCCTTTTACCCTTCCTAGTACGCAGAGTTTCAACTTCAAAGCAATTTTCATATTGTGTACTTCGGGAAGGAATACTGGAATTTTTCTCGAGGTTAGCGTCTGTCATTTTTCGCTGAGCTAGCCGGCGCACGTGGCTGCCTGCGGTGCGCGTCATTGTCTCTTTGTTGGCGCGCGTCGTTATTGGGATTAGGAGACCTAACTTCTACAAATTCACCTTGTCGAGAGGGCCCTGCCCTGTTTGAATTCCGCCAGTTCTGATGCAATTCAGGTCAGTCGTTACGATTATATCGTGTCGTCATGTCGGTAGATTCCATATTTTCTTTCTTGTCAGTCACGTGGTGGAGAATTTCTCCCTGAATCGTAACTGCGGGCTGAACTGTTGCGTCAGAAGTTATTCTATCTCCCTTGATAATAATTGCTTTGGTTCCCATATCATCTGTTTCTATGGTTATCTCTGTCATATTCATTACTACGGAAGTGCGATCTTTCTTTTCAATTATCATTCTGCCAGCGGTTGTCATACGGGTGGTGTCTGTTTTGTTCACGATTTGCGTTGTTAGAAGAGCCTTGTCGTGTCCAGTTATTATTTCTTTCATTGCGGAATTGTGACGGATGTGACCTGTAATTATTGTGTTCCTGCTTTCGCGTCCCGCGATTGTCAGTGTCAATTTCCAATTCTTGTAACAGTCCCTGGAAAGCTTCAATGTCGTCTTTGCAACGTCCTGCCAAAATAATATGTCGTAAATGTTCAGGCAATTTGATTAAGCAAATGCAGATGAGTTCTGAGGGGATTTATGGGTTTTAAAGATACTGATTCTTATGTAACATGTCTTCGAAGTATTTGACATGACTGGAAAATTCAGATTATTCGAAATGTTTCATTATTATGATGCTATGTTTTACTCGGTCTTGAGTAGCTTGAGACCAATATGCTGAGAGGAAGGCATGATAAAATTCTCCTTCACTGTGACAATCGTGAATGACCGATCGCATTCTTACAGCTGATTCATTCTCTAGATAGCCACACATAAATTCTAACCTGTGCTCCAATGACCAGTTGGGAGGAAAACAATGCGAGAATTGATGGAGCCATGCTTGTGGATGAATGTCGGTGCCAGAATTATAAATGTTTTGAATTTACGTGTAGTAATGAACAGCTTATAGTCAAAATCATCATGTCGGCGAGTCGCATATCGGTCATTGTTACTTCGTTTCGGCGGTTCCATCTCAAAATTCGGTGTACCTTGCCAATTTCTTTCATAATTTCCGAAGTGCCCTGTGTTATTATTTTGTGGCTGTTCCGTATTTCTATGTCTCTCTCCCCGTATTGGAGCGGGAGTGTCCTCTGAAATATGTAATTCTTGTATTACCTGTGTCAACTGAGCTTGTACTTCCCGCATTTCTCTTTTGTACTGTGTATTGATTTGATTTTGATTTTGCTTGAATTTTCTAATTCGTTCATACTCTTCTGTGTCGGTGAAGGCTACGGGTCTTGTGTCATTCAGATCATCTACCTTTGTAGATAAGTTAGTGAACTGCTCCGATAGTTCGGCTACTTTCTCCAATAGTGAACTGATTTCCTCAGTGTGTTTTTCTGAACCAAGTTTCAGAGTGTCCATTTGTGTTGAAATCGTATCTACTGTGCCCTTTACGTTTTCCTGAGTTTTTGCAAGTTGCGTAACCGAATCGTTAGATGCAACTGAGTCAATTTTAGCTTGCAAGGTGTCGTGATTTTCATAAACAATAGTCTGCAGTTCTTTTATGGCTGCTTCGTGATTCTGTAATGCATTTTCATGACGCGAAAAAATAGGTTGAAAATGCTAACAAATTTGTGTTTTTACGTCATTACAGACTTTTCGACATTTATATTCGATTTTAAGTAACTCTGCAGTTAAATCTTCACGTGTTTGTTCAAGCGTTTGTTCCATTGAGTCTACCTTTTGAAGCCGTTGCTGTGTTTGTCTCTGGTGTTGTTCCACTGTATCTAACTTTTGAAGATTTTGTTCCATTGTGTCTAACTTTTGCTGTGTTTGTCTCTGATTTTGTTTCATTTGTTGCATTAATTGCAATAGTAATGTATTAGTGTCCGGAATCTGTTTCTCTATGCTTTTTGGCATTGCATTTTCACCGGCAGCATTCACGTTTTGACAAGCAGAAAATGTGTCTTGACTCATTTGAGAAAACGGTGAGGACCCAAAACCTGAATCTGAAGTATTTGCAAGATTGTGTCCTGTCATTCCGGATTCCTGAGGCAAGCTGTTGCCGACCGATCGATCGATAATGATTCCCTGTTCACTAATTGTTTCACTGTCTACACCATTATTTGCCGCCCGCTCCATTTCCCTATGCACAATTACCAAATTACTATATTGAACATTAGTTAATTCATTACACGGTGGCGCTAACACACTGCTTTCGTCTTCACTGTCATTTCTCAGTTTACTTTGGAGCCCAGTATTACGTTTTCCACAATATTTCACACGAGAACACAGAAAAGCACAATTTGAAAAGCAAAAATAAGAAAACGCATTAACATAGCACTGAAAATAATATCTAGTTAATCGCAAGCGCAGCTGCGAAATTCTTGGTGCAAATCTACATGCATGCCACAACTGTTTTACTGTGCAACAATGAAAGACTGCAACTACAAAGGAGATTCTCTCTACAGTTACGCGCTAGCAGTAAACAAAAGCTACACTAATTACACAAACTACAAGAAAAAAATCAGAAGATTCCAGTGAGGTATCTTCGGCTAAGGGTCGACATATGAAACGTCCCCTTAGAAAAAATAATGAATTACTGTGCTGATAAAGCTCTTACATTATTTGATTCTCAAACAGCTGGGGCAGGACAGAACGTACTCAGGTATTTCGCTCTTTACCCATTCTGATCAACATTAAACTGACACACAATATTTTTAGCGTAACGCAATCTGACTTTTAATAATCCCTACAAAAGAGTGGCCCTAACAATAAGCTATACCTTTCATGAATCACTTACCTCACAAAAATCTTCGTTATTCAAACTTCTGCAATACAGCGAGCGCCAATACTGCCAGCTAAATAAATGATTCAAACTACTGAAGTCATTAACTACCGATAGGCATAGTTAACAAATGAAAGACTTTGATAAAGAACAAACAATGTATTTACCTTAATAGTGTTCAAAAGTCATAATATATACATCAGTTCATGACATCCAGTCTTACAAATTTACTGTCTCTGATGGACACACGTCCAGATCATCCGCTCTCAAAACTCCGCCATCTCTCTCCCCACATCCACCACTGCTTGCGGCTCGCCTCCAACTGCGCAACGCTACGCGCTGTTAACAGCCAAGTGCCCAACACTTCAATAGCAAATTCCAATAATGCAAACCAGCCACAGACTGCACACAGCACAGTCAGTGATTTTCATACAGAGCGCTACATGGCGTTACCAACATAAAAACCTAAACAGCCTACTTACACCTAAGTAACCTAAAGACAACACACACATCCATGCCCGAGGCAGGAATCGAACCTGTGACCGTAGCAGTCGCGCGGTTCCGGACTGAAGCGCCTAGAACCGCTCGGTCACAGGGGCCGGCTCCTGCAGTTTCTGCAAGGTACGTTACAGCTATTCAGACGTGTTTCGACACTAAAATATCTTATAAGTTTTATGGAACACAAAATAAATGGGATGTCTTCGACATAAAGTCGGTAAACTAATACGAAATCTGTGGTAATATCACTGAAACGTATTTTACTTACTCTATTCGTGAAATCATCGTAGTCTGTAATCTCTTCCTGCTTGCACCTTACGCTGAAATTTCGTTCTTCACAAAACAAAATATTTTTTTCTCTTCTTCTTGTGATTTCTTTCCAGCAGGAAGATGAAGGAACATGTAGGATGGTTGTCCGAAGAAGGAACAGCATCTGTTGTCGACTAGAGAATTTCCTACTAACTGTTAGTACAGAACCAATTTCTCTCTCATTTTAGTTTTAATAACTATGTACTTGTCGGCGAAATCCTTAGTAAAAACTACAGGATTCATCCCAGGTGTGAATTACGTGCAACGAATTTCGCGCAACCAGCTAGCCCGAGTGTTTGCGTCTTTTCATCTACGTCTACATGATTACTCTACAATTCACATTTAAGTGCTTGGCAGAGGGTTCATCGAACCACAATCATACTATCTCCCTACCATTCTACTCCCGAACAGCGAGCGGGAAAAACGAACACCTAAACCTTTCTGTTCGAGCTCTGATTTCTCTTATTTTATTTTGATGATCATTCCTACCTATGTAGGTTGGGCTCAACAAAATATTTTCGCATTCTGAAGGGAAAGTTGGTGACTGAAATTTCGTAAATAGATCTCGCCGCGACGAAAAACGTCTTTGCTTTAATGACTTCCATCCCAACTCGCGCATCATATCTGCCACACTCTCTCCCCGATTACGTGATAATACAAAACGAGCTGCCCTTTTTTGCACCCTTTCAATGTCCTCCGTCAATCCCACCTGGTAAGGATCCCACACCGCGCAATATTCTAACAGAGGACGAACGAGTGTAGTGTAAGCTGTCTCTTTAGTGGACTTGTTGCATCTTCTAAGTGTCCTGCCAATGAAACGCAACCTTTGGCTCGCCTGCCCCACAATATTATCTATCTGGTCTTTCCAACTGAAGTTGTTCGTAATTTTAACACCCAGGTACTTAGTTGAATCGACAGCCTTGAGAGTTGTACTATTTATCGAGTAATCGAATTCCAACGGATTTCTTTTGGAACTCATATGGATCACCTCACACTTTTAGTTATTTAGCGTCAACTTCCACCTGCCACACCACACAGCAATCTTTCCTAAATCGCTTTGCAACTGATACTGGTCTTCGGATGACCTTATCAGACGGTAAATTACAGCATAATCTGCGAACAACCTAAGAGAACTGCTCAGGTTGTCACCCAGGTGATTTATATAGATCAGGAACAGCAGAGGTCCCAGGACGCTTCCCTGGGGAACCCCTCATATCACTTCAGTTTTACTCGATGATTTGCCGTCAATTACTACGAACTGCGACCTTCCTGACAGGAAATCACGAATCCAGTCGCACAACTGAGATGATACCCCATAGGCCCACAGCTTGATCAGAAGTCGCTTGTAAGAAACGGTGTCAAAAGCTTTCCGGAAATCTAGGAATACGGAATCAACTTGAGATCCTGTCCATAGCGGCCATTACTTTGTGCGAATAAAGAGCTAGCTGCGTTGCACAAGAACGATGTTTTCTGAAACCACGCTGATTACGTATCAATAGATCGTTCCCTTCGCGGTGATTCATAATGTTTGAGTACAGTATATGCTCCAAAACCCTACTGCAAACGGACGTCAATGATATAGGTCTGTAGTTCGATGGATTACTCCTACTACCCTTCTTAAACACTGGTGCGACCTGCGCAATTTTCCAATCTGTACGTACAGATCTATCGGTGAGCGAGCGGTTGTATATGATTGCTAAGTAGGGAGCTATTGTATCAGCGTAATCTGAAAGGAACCTATTCGGTATACAATCTGGACCTGAAGACTTGCCCGTATCAAGCGATTTGAGCTGCTTCGCAACCCCTAAGGTATCTTCCCTGGTGAAGGAATTTCGGAAAACTGCGTTCAATAACTCCGCTTTAGCGGCACAGTCGTCGGTAACAGTACCATCGGCACTGCGCAGCGAAGGTATTGACTGCGTCTTGCCGCTTGTGTACTTTACATACGACCAGAATTTCTTCGGATTTTCTACCAAATTTCGAGACAATGTTTGGTTGTGGAACCTATTAAAGGCATCTCGCATGAAGTCCGTGCCGAATTTCGCGCGTCTGTAAATTTTAGCCAATCAACGGGATTTCGCGTTCTTCTGAACTTCGCATGCTTTTTCCGTTGCCTCTGCAACAGCGTCCGGACCTGTTTTGTGTACCACGGGGGATCAGTTCCATCTCTTACCAATTTATGAGGTATGAATCTCTCAATTGTTGTTGCTACTATATCTTTGAATTTGAGCCACATTTCGTCTACATTTGCATAGTCAGTTCGGAAGGAATGGAGATTGTCTCTTAGGAAGGCTTCTAGTGACACTTTATCCGCTTTTTTAAATAAAATTATTTTGCGTTTGTTTCTGGTGGATATGGAAGAAACGGTATTGAGCTTAGCTATAACGACCTTGTGATCACTAACCCCTGTATCAGTCATGATGCTCTCTATTAGCTCTGGATTGTTTGTGGCTAAGAGGTCAAGTGTGTTTTCGCAACCATTTACAATTCGCGTGGGTTCGTGGACTAACTGCTCGAAATAATTTTCGGAGAAAGCATTTAGGACAATCTCGGAAGATGTTTTTTGCCTACCACGGGTTTTGAACAAGTATTTTTGCCAACATATCGAGGGAAGGTGGAAGTCCCCACCAACTATAACAGCATGAGTGGGAAACGAAAATACTGAAATATTTCTTTCTTTGTTCGTCTGAAATTGACAGACTAATATATCCTTTTCAACTGCAAGAAAAACGTTCTACTCACGATTAGGCAAAGATCGCTTGTTGACCGTTTCCTAATGTAAAGAGACGCAACTCTTGAAACAAATTCAAATCAAGAACATCACACTTGCATGGTAAAAACTGTCTGAAGCCAAGATCGCATAAATATTTCTTTATTTACAACAACAGGTTTCGACAGTTTGTTATCATCTGGTCTTCAAAATTTTTGTTATAAAAGTTCATTTTGAGTCGGAACGTCTCCCCGAGTATTCAGGTTAGTGGATAAAATGTGTTTAATTCTGCCTAGTCGTCAAAATACGGGGTGTCTAGGAAACCTGCTTTCTCTGATTGCTACACAACATTCAAATGAATTTTATTACAAAAGGAAATGATTCCAATACTTAACTTCCTATGTACACAGATGTGTCGCAAGCAATGGGCGACAGACAAAACAAGCTATCTCTTCAGTATATACAATTCCAAGTTTAAGCTACATAGAAAGTACGAGCAAAGTAAAGAATCTTGAATCTTCTATGTAGTTGCTAGTTTTCAAGCTACTGTAGAACCGGGCCGCGGCCAGTCGGTCGCGGCGCTTATGTTCTCTTCGCATAGAGGCCGCTGCTGTGACGTTGTCGTCCTGGTGAGGGGTCGGTCAGCGTCCAATTGGCTGACGTCTTCTTCACAGCCCTCTCTGCTCTCTCGTTCCCGACTGGGGTACCGGCGCTTGACTTTATGCCGTAACAAAATGTAGCACATTATTCAAAGGGTTGTTATAAAAAATATTTAAAATCAAACAGCACCTTGTGCTCCTGGTCATGTCTATATATGTAGCGCTCACTGATGATTGTTACTTCATAAGAATCACAGTACACAATAAAAAACACAGTGGCACATCTGTTTACATTAGCTGGATCTTCAATGATGAGAACATGTCTTATTTTTATGACATGACAATCATCTGTGAGTGCTACATACGTGGACAAGGTCACGTGCGCAAGCTACTTTCCGATTTTAAATGTTTTATTTATGACAAACATTTGTATAGTGCACACATTTTATCCACTAACGTGTCAACTTATCGTGAGGTTCCAGCTCAAGATAAACACTGCATGGGGGCTTAATTATTTTAAGATGCAAATATTTTTTAAATTTTCAGTCGCTATCTGTCCGATTACGAAGTCTCGCAAACGGTTGGCCCTGACTAGTATTAGTACGCAATCTGACTGCATAGAATAACAACAAAGAATGAAAGAAAACTTCCGTTAACACAATTAATTAATTAAGTCCCCAGCAACTATAAAACCTACGAAACAACAAAACACAAGTGTAGCTGTTCTGTGTGTGGAAGTGTGATTCAACGTACACATCTGGCACGGTTCTTCCTCAATACGAGAAGATATTTTAAATACCATTTATACTGAAGTAATTAAAAAAAGATAAACAAATACTATAATTACACATGGAAACCAGAAATACAGTCTAATACAAGAACACGAGCCAGATGCTTTGTTGACTGAACCTGTGTCCAATAGGCATTATTGTTTAAGACATTGAAATAAAGAAAAAAAAGGAATTTTTTTACCTTCATATATATTGACGAAAAGGTACACTCTGATCATTACAGCATCCCCAATCCAACAACAGCTGGAGTCTAGCCCATCAAAACAATACTGCAAGTTCTGAACAAGCACTCACTACCGCAACTTCTCCACTACGACTCGCTACTGCTACATCTCAATAGCACTCTCCACCACGACTTCTCGACAAGAACTCTCCACTACCACATCTCAACAAGCACTGCCTACTGCTACTTCTCAATAAGCACTCTCCACTACCACATCTCAACCAACACTGCCTACTACGACTTCTCAATAAGCACTGTCAGTGGAGGCGGCTGAATAATACTCTTTGGCGCAATCTCTGGCGCTGTGGCTCAGTGTAGCCACCTTTCAACACGTTTTATATCAAAATTTTTTGAAGACTTGAGGAGGATGACAGCAAAATCTGTTGATATCGGTTGCTGTAAATAAAGAAATATTTACGCGAACTTGGCCTTAGAAAGCTTTTACCAAGTAAAACAGATTGCTCCTTCGGATTGCTTAACATGAGAAAATTGAATCTCAAATGCAGGTCATGGTCCTCACACAGTGCTTACTGAACGGAAGGATTGCCCAGTGGCTCGGCACTCACTTCGTGAAGTCATGCGGCTTACCTGTAAGTTGTTTCAGGCTCTGTACGCTGTAGGCTGCGATCGAACCCCGGGGCAGTGTGGCAGCTGGCGCGGCGTGTCGGAAGGCGTAAAGTGGGAAGTGGCGCGCAGCGGCTCGGAAGGCGCGACAGGCACCACGGAAGGACGGTGCACTGGGGAGCACGGCCGAAGGCGCACCATCGTAAAGCCGTTGGCACACGGGCCGTGCTGTCGACTGTCAGCGTTGAGGGTGCTAACTTCAACGTGCTGCTGAACGCTCACAAGGTAACCTCCCCATCACACCCCCCTCAAATTTAGTTATAAGTTGGCACAGTGGATAGGCCTTGAAAAACTGAACACAGATCAGTGGGGGAAACAGGAAGAAGTTGAGTGGAACTATGAAAAAAATAAGCAAAATAAACAAACTGAGTAGTCCATCCGTAGGATAGGCAGCATCAAGGAACACGTGAGCTTAGGAGCGCCGGGGTCCGGTGGTTAGCGTGAGCAGCTGCGGAACGAAAGGTCCGTGGTTCAAGTCTTCCCTCGAGTGAAAAGTTTAATTTCTTTATTTTCAGACAATTATCAAAGTTCAGGCACTCAAACATAATCAACTTCGCTCTCCAAAATTCCAGGACATGTTCAGATTTGCTTTGACATATGCAAGATTTGACGGTCTACACACGGAAAAATTTGAAAACGTTTAAATTCTTTTTGTTCACTTTCATTCGTTGCATCTGCTCGGGGCGAACGTCGTAAGACATCCGTTTTTAGTTCGTTGTCGATCGATTAACTCAGTTTTTTTTTATTACAGAGGACTGCTAACCCTCTGACCGAACACGCTGAGTACCGTGCCGGCCACTTAGCTAAACCAACAACACACAATTGACAATCATAGCATGTTAGCATTTGCTGAAAACCTTAATCGTAGATATGTTACTAATTGAAATTTAATTATAACAAATTGTATCAAGAACAACGCACTTTGGGTGGATCTCCTGTGTGTCGCTGCCTTCAAATAGCATACTCTCATAATACGCAAGTTACAATAATTCTTTTGCCACGAATATGATGTTTCTCGTTATTTTATTGCAACTAATCACACAGTTAACAACGGGTTTTCCAGTGATTATCAATCTGCTGGTGCCCAGAAACGGCATATTTATGTATAGGCTTGAAATGAATGCCAATATGGTGCCTCACAACTCTGTACTGAAGGCAGACGGCGTGCCTGTGACATAGGTGGCGATGTGCCATCTCATTGGTCAACGCTCAGATGGACGCTCAGAATATCTGCCATGCTATATACTGCTCTGCACATTCAGAAAGACCCCTGAACGTGCTGTTCCACGCTATGACGTCAGGAACTCGGCACGCTCAACGTTCGTTTGCACGCTCCGTGTGCCGACGGCTTTAAGTGTGAGATGGCTCGGACTGCAGCTTGAAATACAAAAAAAAAAAGAGTTGCTACATGGAATAGCGCCGGAGAGCAAGCGTGGCTGCGAGGTGGCACGCAGCTCTCGGGCGCAGAGGAACACGGACGACGACACTGTGTGGCCGGTCCGTGTGGTGCTGCACGCGCAAATATGCGAGGGCGCCGACTGCTGCTGCTCTGCCGCTGTCTTCCAGGAGCCCTTGCGAAAGGCTGGTATGGAGGCAGGTTATGACGTTGACCTCTGCATGCCATATTTTATATATTTATTTATTTACACGTCGGGTTCCGTAGGACCAAATTGAGGAGCTAATCTCCAAGGCCATGGAACGTGTCAGTACATGAAATTACAACAAAGAAGTAATAACAGATAAAAATAAAGTATCTATGAATCTGAAAAAAGTCAGTCAATAAGTTTAAGTAAACGCAATCAACAATACAACAAGAATCAGCTTAATTTATCAAGGAACTCCTCCACAGAATAGAAGGAGTGACCCATGAGGAAACTCTTCAGTTTCGATTTGAAAGCGCGTCGATTACTGCTAATATCTTTGAATTCGAGTGGTAGCTTACTGAAAATGCATGCAGCAGTATACTGCACACCTCTCTGCACAAGACTTAAGGAAGTCCGATCCAACTGCAGGTTTGATTTCGGCCGAGTATTAACTGAGTGAAAGATGCTTATTCTTGGGAATAAGCTAATACTGTTAACAAGAAATGACAGTAAGGAATGTATATATATATTGAGAGGCCAATGGCAAAATACCCAGACTCGTGAACAGGAGTCGACAAAAGGTTCGTGAACTCACACCACTTAACCGCTCATTTCTAAGCCAAAAATTTCCTTTTAGAATGGGAACAATTACCGAAAAATATAATACCATACGACGTAAGCGGATGAAAATAAGCAAAGTAGACTAATTTTCGTGTCGAACGATCACTCACTTCAGATACCGTTCGAATAGTAAAAATGACAGCATTAAGTCTTTGAACAAGATCCTGAACGTGGGCTTTCCACGACAATTTACTATCTGACACCTAGAAATTTGAACTGTTCAGTTTCACTAATCATACGCCCATTCTGTGAAATTAAAACATCAGATTTTGTTGAATTGTGTGTTAGAAATTGTAAAAACTGAGTTTTACTGTGATTTAGCGTTAGTTCATTTTCTACAAGCCATGAACTTAGGTAATGAACTGTACTATTTGAAACCGAGCCAATGTTGCACACAACATTCTTTGCTACCAAGCTACTGTCAACAGCAAACAGAAATATTTTACAGTTACCTGTAATACTGGAGGGCATATCATTTACATAAATAAGGAACAGGAGCGGCCCCAACACTGATCCTTGGGGCACTCCTCACTTGACTGTACCCCACTCAGACCCAACATCACAGCCAATCTCAACATTGTGTCTATTGTTAAAGTAAGAGGTGAACCAATTGTGAGCTACTCCCCGTATTTCATAATGGTCCAACTTCTGGAGCAATATTTCGTGATCAACACAAGCAAATGCCTTAATTAAATAAAAAAATATGCCTAGCGTTCGAAACCTTTTGTTTAACCCATCCAGCACATCACAGAGAAAAGAGAATGTAGTAGGTTCAGTTGCTAAACGACTTTTAAAGCCGAACTGTACTTTTGATAGCAAATCGTGTGATATAAAATGATCAATTATCTTTACATACACAGCCTTTTCAATAACTTTAGCAAAGACTGATGGCATAGAAATAGGTCTAAAATTGTCTACATTATCCCTTTTTATAAAGCGGCTTTACTCCTGAGTACTTTAATCGTTCAGCAAACTGACCTTTCCTAAAGTAAAAATTACAAATGTGGCTAAACACAGGGCTAACATGTGCAGCTCAGTACTTCAATATTCTGCTAACCATTCCATCATATCCATGAGAGTCCTTAGTCTTCAGTGATTCAATTATTGACTCAACATCCCCATTGTCTGCATCACAGAGGCGTATTTCAGAACATAAATCTCGGGAAGGCATTTGCCAAGAAAGTTATGATTCTCTGTAGAAACTAAATTTTTTTTAATTCACCAGAAATGCTCATAAAATGATTGTTAAATACTGTACATATATCTGATTTATTAGTAATAGAAATATTTTTACTACGAACTGACTATATCGTCGACCTTGTGCTGCTGACCAGACACTTCCTTCACAACTGACCATATGTTTTTAATTGATCCTGTGAATTAGCTATTCTATTTGCATACAACATACTCTTTGCCTTACTAATAACATCTTTAAGCACCTTACAATGCTGTTTGTAATGGGCTACTCTAGCTTGATTGTAACTACTTCTAACATTTTGATATAACTCCAGCTTTGATCTACATGATATCCCACTATTCAGCCACCTGGGCTACCTGTTACTGCTAGTATCCAATTTAGAACGTTGTGATGGAAAGCAAATCTCCAAGAGCGTGAGAAATGTATTAAGGAAAGCATTATATTTATCATCTATGTCATCGTCACTATAAACATCCTGCCACTCTTGTTCCTTGACAAGGTTTAACAAACTCTCTATTGCTGTTGGATTAATTTTCCTACATAGTTTGTAATTATACGTGACATTTGTTTGAGTGCAAAAGCCTTTTAGCGTTAAAATTTGTGCATCATGGTCTGAAAGGCCATTCACCCTTTTACTAGCAGAATGCCCTTCTAGTAATGAAGAATGATTAACAATAGTCTATATGGCTGTGCTACTGTTCCCCTGCACCCTAGCTGGAAAAAAGTCTGCAACAGGTCATATGAAATTAGGAGATCTACCAAAATCCTTTTTCTTGCACCATCACATACTAAATTTATATTGAAGTCACCACATATAAATAATTTCTGGTACTTCCTACAAGGTGAATCAAGAACCCTCTCTAGCTTGAGTAGAAATGCTCTGAAGTCAGAGTTAGGGGGCCTATAAACAACAACAATTAAAAGTTTAGTTTCACTAAATGCAACTGCCCCTGCACAACATCCAAATATGTTCAGTGCAGTGCTGTGATACGCCTATGGACTCAAATGGAATACTATTTTTTACGTACATGGCCATCCCCCCTTCCCCCCCCCCCCAAGGAACTCCTTGAGAAACAGCCGCCGGTCGCTGTGGCTGAGCGGTTCTAGCCGCTTCAGTCCAGAGCCGCGCTGCTGCTCTGGTGGCAGGTTCGAATCCTGCCTCGGGCATGGATGTGTGTGATGTCCTTAGGTTAGTTAGGTTTAATTAGTTCTAAGTCTAGGGGACTGATGACCTCAGATGTTAAGCTCCATAGTGCTTAGAGCCATTTGAACCATTTTTCAAAAACAGCCAGCTAATCTGTATCCTGGTAAAGGAAGCCTCTGAATTGTCCAATTATTTAAATGGTGCTCCGATATACCAATAATTTGAGTCAACATCTATAAGCAGTTCACTAACTTTAATACCTTTTATATATTGACGAAATATATTAATTCCTTCTCTACTTGGAAACATGACGTCCTCTGAAGGTGAGCCCTTAGTTAGAGGGACTACCTTTAAACAGGTATATCTATCAGCTGACTTCAATCTAAAAAAATTGTGTTGCTATAACAACGACTACTACAGGAATAATTCCATGAGTGATCCCATCACCACCCACTACACTCAGCTATAAGCTTTGCCAGCCTCCCCTTCCCATACCTATTGAGGTGCAGGCCACGCCTAGTGAAACCCGATCTACTGATAGACCCAAATGGCACCACTGAAATGTGACCCATGTCCTCTGCCATCATCGCCCTCTCCAGCCCCATGTTAACGTGCCTAACAGCCGCAGTAAGATGAGGCCGATCATGACGCTGAAACAGTTACACGAAATGCACATTAGTGCCACCAGTTTCAGTAGCTATCTTTACCAGGGCATCGCCTACATCATATTTCCGGTCCTTATCAAGATTGTTCCCTGCTCCACCCATCACTACCTGATCCTCCTTCGTAAAATTCCTACATAACTCTCCTATGCTGAAAGTCACCAGAGCCAACCCTACACTAGGCTTCACAATGCTGGTGGCCTGGTACTCATTCCCCAACACTTCCTGTCACTGCTGGGCCACACCTCTAACGTGCGAGCGGAATACCTAGCAGAAGAACCTTCTTCTTTCAGTTAGACATTGCAACTGACCTAGGTCTCCTAACTGCTGAGGACTGCTGCACGTTTCCTGTATCTACAGCTACAAGAGACTCATCTCCACTCAAGAGAGTTGGTCAAATCTATTGCATATACACAAAGTATACATGTCTGAATACCTTCTCCTCCTAGCTGCCTTCTTGCCAACTGCCAGTTCCCGCTCCCCACCACCATCCACCCTCCTCAACCTATCTAGTTCCTCCTTTGCGTTTTATAACTGCACCTGAAAGGCACAGATCTTACGCTCCTACTCCTCTATCAACTTATTTCTACTACAGATTCTGCATTCCCAGGAGCGGATCTCGCTAGAATGCCCACTGGATTCCCCACTGCATCCCCTCCCCCTTCCGAATGAAAAAGCTTTGAACAAATCCCACACTGTAACCCACTACTCACAAACCTACGACAGAGCCCGCACTTCTCATTCATGCTAAAATTTTTTAGTTACTGAAAAAAACTATACTTCTACGTTACCTAAGTCCAGTTACACCAGTAGAACTATTTATATAACTAACAATAACGGTCTAGAAATTCTCTGTCTACTAAGAAAGCAACTACTAGTATTGATACTACTACATCACAGCTAATACCAATACCAACAAAACTTGACAAAATTATTAGCTAAAACCAAAAATTCAAGCGGCCACTGGAACACTCAATGAAGCTAAAACACTGAATGAATATTTTACTGAAATATTTCACTATAAAGAATAAGAAACGTCAGCTGAAAACTAAAGCACGTAGTTCAATAAACGACTTCAACGCACAGAAAACTAAAAAACACAGCGAGCGAACTTTTCCAAAAGTTTATTAAGTCGTTATTTCGCCACAAACAGCACGAAACACCGCTGAAAACTATTAAATTTAGTAACTCTATAACAGAGCACAAATAACTTTGTCAATACTTAGCTTTATGACCACTACAGCTGTTAACTGCACGCCACAAAATGTAAACACACTACTGACGCGTGAGGCTTAGACGATCAACGTAACCACAATTACGAATAACAGACCACTCGAGTCAATAACACACGAGGAAAGACTGAGATTAATGAAAATCCACTAACAAGTTACTTTTACAGCAAGTATCAACACAAATAAACTTTAAAATAAGCAACTGATGATTAAAACTTTATAAAATATTGACGAGCAATTTCAACAGCAGTCCAGCACCCGTGGCGTCACACCAGTGGCATATCTCAGGTCTGCTGGCATCGAAGGAGCTCGAGCGGCGACGGAAGATGGAGGAGCGGCACCTGCAACTGTGTTGGGAGGCGCACACAGGAGTATTTGCACGGAAAAATCAGTCAAAATCATTTTGTGCTTTTTTCGCAAAGGGATCAAATGAAATCCATTATTTTACATTATTTATACACTGAGATGATGGAAGTCACGGGATGCCTCCTAATATCGTGTCGGACCTCCTTTTGCCCGGCATAGTGCAGCAAATCGACGTGGAATGAACTCAAGTTGCTTGAAGTCCCCTGTAAAAATACTGACCCATGCTGCCTCTACAACTACAATAACAGCGAAAGTGTCACCGGTACAGGATTTTGTGCACCAACTGACCTCTCGATTATGTCGCTAAATGTTCGAGGGCATTCATGTCTGGGTGGACAAATCACTCGCCATAACTGCCCAGAACGTACTTCAAACCAGTCGTGAACACAAGTTCAAAATGGTTCAGATGGCTCTGAGCACTACGGGACTTAACTTCTGAGATCATCAGTCCCCTAGAACTTAGAACTACTTAAACCTAACTAACCTAAGGACTGCACACACATCCATGCCCGAGGCAGGATTCGAACCTGCGACCGTAGCGGTCGCGCGGTTCCAGACTGTAGCGCCTAGAACCGCTCGGCCACTCCGGTCGGCATGAACACAAGTGGTCCGGTGACAAGACGCAATGACATCCATAAAAATTCCATCGTTGTTTGGGAACATGAAGCCCATGAACGGCTGTAGATGGCCTCCAAGTAGCTGAACATAGCCATTTTCAGCCAATGATCGGTTCAGTTTGACCAAACAACCTATTCCGTTTCATGTAAACATAGCCTACACCATTATGGAGTCACCGCCAGCTTGCACAGTGCTTGTTGACAGCTTGGGTCCGTGGCCTCGTGGGGTCTGCGTCACAGTCGAACCCAACCATCAGCAACTGAAATCGGGTCTCACCTCACGAGGCTACGGTTTTCCAGTCGTCCAAACGATATGGTCACGAGCCGAGGAAAGCACTACAGGCTGTTAGCAAAGGCACTCGCTTCGGTAGTCTGGTGCCATAGCCAATTACTGCGAAATTTCACCGGACTGTCCTAACGGATACGTTCGTCTGATTTCTGCGGTTATTTGACACAGTGTTGCGTATCTGTCAGCACTGACAACTCTACGCAAACGCCGCTGCTCTCGGTCGTTAAATGAATGCCGTCGGCCACTGCGTTGTCCATGGTGAGATGTAATGCCTGAAACTTGGTATACTCGGTGCACTCTTGATGCTGTAGATTTCGGAAGATAGGATTCTCTAAAGTTGTCCGAAATGGAATGTCGCATGCGTCTAGCTCCAACCATTGTTACGCGTTCAAAGCCGGTTAATTGCCGTCGTGCGGCCATTAACCACGACGCAAACCTTTTCACATGAATCACTTGAGAACAAGTGTCTGCTCACCAATGCACTGCCCTTTTCTAATACCACCATCATATACGTGCGTATGACTATTGTCATTTAAGGGTACATGTTTATTAACAAGATATACAAACTTGGCATCCAAACTATTAGAGTACAACTTCATTCACGTCAAAACTATTGGTCATCGTCTTCTTCGTTATCTTTGTCTTCCTCTTCAGGTTCGTCGTTATCATTTTCATCTCATATTCAACGACTGTTGTCAATACTATAAGGGGCAGTCAAATGAAAACGAGACATATGGGGAAAATTAAGTAAGCTGTTTATTATTTCAAAAGAAACTACCATAACTATTAACACACTTATTCGATAGTGAGACAAGATGGTCAGTGCCTTCATGAAGAAATGTTTGCGGTTGCCTACGGAACCATGACTGCACGCACGCGCGCATCTCTTTGTCTGAAGCAAACCTTTCTTCAGGGCACCAAATCGCAAGGGTAGGGATCAGGACTGTATGGAGGATGTTTGAGGATTCCCAGTGAAATTTCTGCAGCGTGGACGAAACAGGCACGCTAGCTCCGGGAAAATCACTATGACCTTTTTCTTTGACTGTAAGGTCCTGCTGTTCATTGACTTTCTGCAAATAATGTATGTTTTAGTGTATAGTCGCCATTTTTTATTTTACGTAATAGAAAAATAAAAAATAACTTTGTGCACCATCAAGCCCAAACGCCAAGGATGGCATCATTTTGTTGCAAGATAATGTCCACCCACATGTTCCGAAGACGGTATCGACTACGCTGCAGAACTTTCGCTGGAAATTTCCTCCATCCGTCCTGATTTGCTCCCCCCCTCCCACCCTCCCCACATAGACAGCATGAGTAAAGACATTTGTGGCAGTAGATTTGCTTGAGACGAAGAGGTGTATGCCTGGGTACAATCATCATTCCGTAGGCAACCGAAGACATTTTCCATGAAGCCATTGACCATCGTTTCTCATAGTGGGATAAATATATTTACATTTACGGCAATTAATTTTAAATAATAAGCCACCTACTTACTTTTTTCCCTTTTAAAAGATATTTGTCACTGAATTTCGTAAACTGGCGTCATCGTACACACACACACACACACACACACACACACACAAACACACACACACTGTATAATTTTCCACCTCTGTATCTCAACTCTCTCTCTCTCTCTCTCTCTCTCTCTCTCTCTCTCTCTCTCTCTGTTTATGTCCAATACTGCACTGTCTCGTTGAAACGTCCCCTTAAGAAAAATTAGTGAATTACTGTGCTGGTAAACCCCTTACGTTATTTGATTTTCAAACAGCTGAGCAGAACTGAACGTACTCAGACATTTCTCTCTTTACTTATTCTGATCAAAACTAAATTGACCCACAATATTTTTAGCGTAACGCAATCTGACTTTCAATAATCGCTACAAAAGAATGGCCCTCACTAACAATAACCTATACCTTTCATGAATCACTTATCTCACAAAAATCTTCGTTACTCGAACTACTGCAATACAGCGAGAGCCACTACTGCCAGCTAAATAAAAGATTCTAACTACTGAAGGCACTAACTACTGATAGGCATAGTTAGCAAATGAAAGGTTTTGATAAAGAACAAACAATGTATTTACCTTAATAGTGTTCAAAAGTCATAATATATATATCAGTTCATGACATCCAGTCTTACAAATTTACTGTCTCTGATGGACACACATCCAGATCATCCGCTCTCAAAACTCCGCCATCTCTCTCCCCACATCCACCACTGCTGGCGGCTCACCTCCAACTGCGCAACGCTACGTGCTGTTAACAGCCAACTGCCCAACACTACAATAGCAAATTCCAACAATGCAAACCAGCCACAGACTGCACACAGCACACTCAGTGATTTTCATATAGAGCGCTATGTGGCGTTACCAACATAAAAACCTAAACAGCCTACTTACATAGCCCCCATGCTCCCCACAAAAAATTTTACAAATTGTTTTGGGCAGTGACCAATACAGATTTGAAAAATTTTTTCATAATTACAGTGACAAAGAAATCAAATGCACACACTTATTTATATACTGTTGGTCAAAAGCTAAAATTTTCTCACAGTCCATAAAGACAGTCCTGATCATTCATCACAGTAAAAATGCAGTGTTTTTTTTCTGAGTCTGAACAGTAAAAGAAAATGCACACGGAAGTAATGGATTTCCATGCAGTCTTGAAGAAGTAGTGTTGTCCTTCCAACAGAAAGACAATGCTGACTATTGACATGCAGACAGGACGGTATGGAGGAAATTTCCAGCGAAAGTTCTGCAGCGTAGTCGATACAGTCTTCGGAACATGTGGGTGGGCATTATCTTGCAACAAAATGATGCCATCCTTGGCGTTTGGGCTTGATGGTGCACTTAAAGTTATTTTTTATTTTTCTATTAGGTAAAATAAAAAAATGCGACTATACACTAAAATATACATTATTTGCAGAAAGTCAATGAACAGCAGGACCTTACAGTCAAAGAAAAAGGTGGGCCACCAGAGGTGCAGACCCACCACAGTCCTTGTAGAAATAATGGTACTAGTGGGCCATCAAAGATGCAGACCCACTGTAGTCCTCGTAGAGATGGCCAGCAGCCATCTGTTGCGACTGTGTGGGGGATGTAAGTAGGCTGTTTAGGTCTTTATGTTGGTAAGGCCACTTAGCGCTCTATATGAAAATCACTGACTGTGCTGTGTGAAGTCTGTGGCTGGTTGGGATTGTTGGAATAGTCGCTATTGTAGTGTTCGGCAGTTGGCTGTTAACAGCGCGTAGCGTTGCGCAGTTGGAGGTGAGCCGCCAGCAGTGGTGGATGTGGGGAGAGAGATGGCGGAGTTTTGAGAGCGGATGATCTAGACGTGTGTCCATCAGAGACAGTAAATTTGTAAGACTGGATGTCATGAACTGATATCTATATGATGACTTTGGAACACTATTAAGGTAAATACATTGTTTGTTCGTTATAAAAATCTTTCATTTGCTAACTATGCCTATCAGTAGTTAGTGCCTTCAGTAGTTAGAATCTTTTATTTAGCTGGCAGTAGTGGCTCTCGCTGTATTGCAGTAGTTCGAGTAACGAAGATTTTTGTGAAGTAAGTGATTCATGAAAGGTATAGGTTATTGTTAGTGAGGGCCATTCTTTTGTAGCGATTATTGAAAGTCAGATTGCGTTACGCTAAAAATATTGTGGGTCAGTTTAGTGTTGATCAGAATAATAAAGAGCGAAATATCTGAGTACGTTCAGTTCTGCTCAGCTGTCAAAATCAAATAACGTAAGGGGTTTACCAGCACAGTAATTCACTAATTTTTCTAAGGGGACGTTTCATCGTCATTAACTTTCAACTCACAAGTGTGCACACAAAATCAACAAATTTTAACAATATTCCCACATTTGCCTCAGTAAGCAGCAGCACTACCAAATGTCTTCTCCCTGATTTATACACCACAAGAAGTGTTTGTGTCAAATACTGTAATGTATCAATAAATTATATGCTCTGAGAAAAATCGGTAGATGTGATGTACATGTAGTGACAAACAAATGATTATGGTTTATTCAAGTGAAGAGCTCCACAAATTGAGCAAATTGATGCAAAAATGGTTCAAAGGGCCCTGGGCACTATGGGACTTAACTGCTGAGGTCATCAGTCCCCTAGAACTTAGAACTATTTAAATCTAACTAACCTAAGAACATCACTCACGTCCATGCCCGAGGCAGGATTCGAACCTGCGACCGTAGTGGTCGCGCGGTTCCAGACTAAAGCGCCTAGAACCGCTCGGCCACGCTGGCCGGCCCGTTGGTGTACCTCTGGCCGTTATGCAAGGAGTTATTCAGCTTGTTATTGATTGACAGCGTTGCTGGACGTCCATCTAAGGGGTATCGTGCTAAATTCTGTCTGATTGGGGCGTTAGATCGTCAAAATCCCGAGTTGGTTGGAGGGCCCTGACCATGAAGTTCCAAACGTTCTCAACTAGGAAGAGATCCGACGACCTTGCTGGTCAATGCAGGGTTTGGCAAACACGGAGACAACAAGTAGTAGAAACTTTCGCCGAGTGTGGGCATTTGGCAAACACAGAGACAACAAGTAGTAGAAACTCTCGCCGAGTGTGGGCGGGCATTAACTTGTTGAAACGTATGCCCGGGATGGCAGGCCGTGAAGGGCAACAAAACGGGAGCAGATATCGTCGAATTACCGATGTGCTTTAAGAGTGCCGCGGACGACAATCAGAATGGTCCTGCTATGAAAAGAAATGGCACCCCAGAACATCGCTCCTGTTTGTCGGGCGGTAGGGCGGGAGACTGTTAGCTAACGCACCGCTGTCCGGGCTGTCTCCAGACACGTCTTCGCTGGTCATCGGAGTTCATTTCGAAGGGGGACTCATCACTGAAGACTGTTCTACTCTAGTCAATGACATTCCGGGTCGCAGAGAGATAGCAAAAAATACTCAACTTCTTATTTATTTGGCTAGCCGGACCGCATCTCAAACTACATTTAAGAGTTTTTAAATTGCCAATTCGGCGGTTTGATCGCCGGCAGCCACTGACGCTCAAGCCACGTGCCAGTTGGGTTCTACCGTGAATGGCGTCTATCTCCTAGCTTCGGCTGCCCCACTAGCAGGTAGCTCAGATATACCACTCTATGCTGACACCTGGCATTCTCACATGTTGATCTCGCCTTGACTGGCCGTCTGTTTGGAACGCCACACCTCCCTTTTTGGCAGTAACTTTCATGAAGGCTTGTCATGCAATAGGGCGCTTACCAAACGCTCACTCGACTGATTCTTGAGTCGTGCTGTTCAGTCTGGGACTCTCACATGATAGGTGTAATAAAATAGATCTAAAGACAAGTGGCATTTTTTTTTTCACAATAAGTTCGGGACTGATACGGAGGTAGGGCCTACTCATAAAATCCCAGCGACAGACGCTACGAGAGAGCAGTTGTGCATCATAGAGGAGCTTACTGTTAAAGTTGTAACCTCCCCACAAAAATTATAAAAGACAATAATTAAATGTTAATCGTAATAGAGCCCAAGTGTGACTTCCCAGCAAAAATAAAAGAAAACTCAATGATAATGAAAACGTGCCAAAAGTTAGTTCCCCATAAGATTACTGAATAATAATGACCCAAATGTTGTTGCGCTCCCACAAAACATCGTTAAATTGAAATAAAAGCAACTATACCTTCGCTACTAAAATATTGAAAAACAATATCCCAATGTAAACTCGACACAAAAATTAAGAAATCAAGATTAATCATTAAACCCACAATAATAGGGCAGCATCGCTGACCTTAGGCCCTGTGCAATATTTAATCTGATAAATTGATTCTGAGAGGAAAAGCATAGGAAATATTGTTTCAATTGGAATGATTCTTTTCCTAAAAACGATTGCTTTGAAAATAAAATTATTATTGGGGCATTTCTTGAACAAATTAATTACAATTAACATACATTACATTATCAGATGTGCACAATGCTGCTTCATTACCTTATTTAACAATATACCTCGTCCCGAATCTTGACCAGAGACCCATGTCGACGTCCGCCGACTCCTCACACACAACTTCCGACTGAGTACAACTCGCAACTGAACTCTCGCGCGGTCAAGCGGAGACTAGCAACGATAAACAACTCTCTGGTCAGAGATTCTGTCATGCCTCGCCATCGCTGGTACTGAATACATACGCATTTCATAACCCTCCACTGGGAGGGGGGGGGGGGGGCAAAAATTTGGCAGCGATGGTGAGTCATTTGAACTTGCCATGAGCAACAAATTTTTTCTTAATTAATTAACTTTACAAACAGAGAATATACAGATATAGAACATGAAGTAAATATGGTGCACATGCACCGAGTACAAAACATATTAGACAATAACAAAATGTGAGTACAAAACATTAACTAATGACATAAGTGCACACGCACTGAAAAACTCTTTAGCATTTTCACATCAAGTAAATATAATGGCAAAAAAAATCATGTTGACAAGTGACATAAGTGCACATGCACTGTAGTTCAAAATATATCAGCAAATCACAAAATGTATATACAATAAGTAGAAATCATGTTAGAAAAATGACAAAAGTGCACTCGCACTGTAGTTCAGAATATATCAGCAAATCAAAAATATATAGGCCATGAATATAAAGCATGTTAGCAAAAATGATTTTCACTATGTTACAAGAATTAGGATAGGAAAGGGAAGGATTTCATCATGGTTGTAGCACTTTAGGTTGCACGCAGCTGCACTGAAAGTCCATATCTTTCCACAGAAGTACAACACCAAGTGAGACAATCTGAAGTTCTTTTCCCAGTAGTGTTTATCAGCGTAGCCAAGACACTGAAATGTCGTAGTAATATTCCATGTTATTATCATTTTGGCAGTACATCAGGTACACCAAACAGTGGGACCATAATAACGTCTCCATCGCTCACGGTGGTGGACAGTATGTCGTGTCAACACCACCCTCTTACAAGGCACACCAACGTAGAATTAGTGCAAATACCAAATATAGTGCTCCATGATCAAGAGGATATACAGGACAAATGGATATTGCAGTAATTCAAGGTAGTTAGGTCAGAAGGTGAAGGACATAAAGTTACATACTAGTCTTCATTGGGAATTACATTAGTAGTTTGCGGCAGTCATAGCCCAGTTATTGAACATTTCTGTACCATGTATGTAGTATTACAGAAAAATGTTCATTAATTGTTTTACAGAGAACATTGGCACTCATTCTCTAATTACAAATCATAGAAGTCATTCGTTTTACAGAGAACATTTTACAGAGATCATTGGCATTCATTCCCTAATTACAAATCATCAGAAGTCATTACTTAAAACAGGAGGTGGTCAATAGCATAGTATTACAGAATAATGTTGATAATTAATCATTGGTCATCCCAATACAGTAATCAGTAGCATTCATTTCCCAGTTACAAAGCATTATTAATTAATCATTGGTCATCCCAATACAGTAATTAGTGGCATTAGCATTCATTTGTCAGTTACAAAGCATTATTAATTAATCATTGGTCATCTCAATACAGTAATCAGTAGCATTCATTTCCCCGCATAGTATTTACGCATTCATTATTCAAGTGACATACTATTCAGAGCTAATCAGTATTACTAAGAACTCTCTTAAACTGGTATCATTATTTGGGACTGGTAATACATTTTCTTTGTTAGCAATGCATTGCTTTGGGTAATTATAGGGGAAAGCAAGAAGAGAAAAAAAAAATTGCTTCTGGGTTGTTCCTGTAAATGAAAATGTGTAACGTCATTCGTCATGAGTCAGCTGTAGCAAGGTTATGAAACAAGTAGAGTATATGTAATCACATTCATAAATGACATAGATTTAATGAACAACTGCTTATAGCACATTAATTTCATAAATAATTTCTCCTGCAAAAATATATAAAAAAATGGATTATTAAACTGAAAGAAGAAACGATTTTATGCTGAAAAGTAGTGAACTTCGAATTAACAGGTAGTGAAATGTGTATAAAGATGTGTTCCATAGCTGTCCTTTCCAAAACTTTCAGTCATTATACTATGCAATATAACACCTGCTGTCAAAGCGAACTGCAACAAATACTTAAATAACTACATAGCATGAATACATAACTTCCACATTATCCTCATCTGTAAAGAAAAACTTCATTATCCATCACTTCATTATCTATATTATCATAACTCCATTATTATCATCACCTGTAAAGAAAAACTTCATTATCCATAGTAGCATATTCTTCATCATTATTCATCAACATTCATTGTCATCTGCAAAAAATCACTTCATTACTCATTATACAACTATCCCTTATCTCTAGTATATTCCATCACTAAAACTAAGATGTGTAGTTCTGTCTGACAGCCTGCATCAATCGCCTTGTATTATGAAAGAAAAAATTAGTTAAGACTGTTATTCTACGATGTGTATAGTATTTCGTGTTAATGCTTGTTAATCCTGATCCATTTACTCTTCCTCACAAGATTTGCATCTTCTTTCGATCATTCTGAAGGTGAAATTCCCATTTCTGTTTAATTTATTTCTTTCACGCATCATTTCTTTCTGAAATTGATGAACAGAGATTGTCTTGCATTTAAATCATATACTCACTAAATAATGACTGGTTTATGGTAACATAATTAAGCATACAGCATAACATGACAAAAAATGTAATATGTGAAAAAAACATAGATAGTGTTCAGAGGCAAAAATGTACTCAGTGTATCACAATGTAACAGTAAAGTAGTCACGATGTTGAGATATCATAAGGCAAAATGTCAAAGTCAACTGGTGTTTGCTATATCTTAACTATTTCATAGTGCATACAAACAAAACATGAAACAATCGTATATACCTAAGAAAGACAAAAAATGTGACTTTCGTTGTGTTCAGCTTGTATGTTGTGTAGTTAATAGAGGCGAGAATTGAAGACTTTAATATATCACTACATAGAATTGCATAATTATTCGTAACATACGTAATTTTATCTGGAAAATGTGCACTGTCTAATGTGTAACGACAAGAAAAGCGACCTGCTAACCTTACCTTGCCGGGCACTTGCCAAGAAAAAATACGACAGTCATTGGTAATTAGTCATGTGAATATAATTGCACAAGTGATCATAAAACTAGCAAAATGGCATTATAGCATGTTAAATCATAAAGTGTCTTCATTCAATAAAAGGTTTGATGTTTGACCAGTGGTGAGTGCCTTTGGATTTTCTGGTTCTCAAAGTTTCGACGTGTACAACATTGGGGTGAGGAATGCTGCGAATCCGATATGGACCTACGTATAGAAGTTCAAATTTACTGCACCTACCTTTTCCTTTGTTGGATAAATAGTGTGTACGTACTAATATTTTCTGTCCAATGTGAAAGTCACGGCGTGTACAAACCTGTTTTTGCTGTCTTCTCCGGCGCTCTGCGGCACGTTTGATGTTGTTCAGTGCAATGTCGATTATTTCGTGGTGTCGTAATCGACGAGATGTAGGAAAGTTTACTAATTCTGTAATTTTGTTTGGTGGTTCAACATTTTTCAGTATAACAGACAGAGATAGCATAGTGGATTCATTTGGTATGGAATTAATTACATCCTGGAATGAGTGTATGTGTGTGTCCCAATCAATATGTTTTTTATGGCAGTAAATTCTACACAGTTTACCAATTTCTTTCATTAATCGTTCACAAGGGTTCGAAGAAGCATGGTACCTGGATATATAAATCGGAGAAATGTTTCTAGCTCGTAACATACGTGTCCATATAGCAGATCGAAATTGTGATCTATTGTCGGAAATTACTTTCAACACATGCCCTACATGAAATAGAAAATGTTTTACACATGCTTTCGAAACAGTTTTAGCAGTAACTTTGCGTAACGGAGTGAAGGTAACAAATTTTGAAGTGAGTTCGACAGCGACAAAGATGTAGCAAAAACCTATATTAGTTCTCGGAATTGGACCAAAAATGTCTACAGCGGCCATATGTCTTAATTTAACAGGTACAATGGGATATAAAGGAGGAATATGTGAAGTTGTGACTGACTTAGCTTTCTGGCAGATTTTACATGACGCTAAAACTCGTCGTGTACGTTTTTCCATGTTGGTAAAATAACAGTTCTGTCTCAGTAAAAGAAAACATTTTCTAGCTCCGTAATGTGCGTAACTTAAATGTGTATACCACATTAATTTGTTAACCAGTTCGTCAGGAATGCATAATAACCAATTGTTGCTGTCAGGATGAGAGCGGCGAAACAGAATGTCATTGCGCACAGTGTAATGGTTTCTAATCGTAACATTATTCTTATCTTGCCAAAGGTGTTTAATTTCTTTCCACACGTTGTCTTTACTCTGCTCTTGAGCTATGTCCTCTAATGACGACGAAATAAAATTTTCAAATGCAACTTGTTGAATGTACATCACGCTGAAATTTGCTTTGCAGAAGTTGGTTGCGATGTCTTGCTGATTGTCGCCGAGAGAACGAGATAGTGCGTCTGCTACAACATTTTGTGTGCCGGGAATGTGAACAATTGTAAAATTAAATTCTTGTAAATAAAGCTTCCATCTACTTAACCTGTCGTGAGTAAATTTAGCTGAAAGTAAAAATTGTATCGCTCTGTGGTCTGTGTATACAGTGGTATGTCTACCATAAAGAAAGTGCCTAAACCTTGTAAAAGCCCAAACAACACATAATGTTTCCAATTCTGTGACAGAATAATTTCGTTCAGCAGGTGACAGAATGCGACTTGCAAATGCGATGTTTTTAATTACTGTAGAGCCATCTTCTTCAATTTTCCGGAAAATATGTACGCCTAAAGCGGTGTTAGAACTGTCGGTCGCAATGGAAAAATTTCTGGTAAGGTCTGGGTGCGATAAAAGTGGTGCATTCAACAAAGCATGTTTCAGGTTCATAAATTCAGAATGTGCTTGCTCATCCCAGGGCCAAATAGTGTTTTTACCTGTCAATTGACATAATCTAGGTGTGTCTAAAACAGAGTGATGAATAAATTTACGAAAAAAGTTAATTAAACCCAAAAAACTGCGTAGTTGCTTTTTTTGTCGTAGGAACAGTAATGTCACGTAAAGCTTGAAGTTTTTCCGGGTCAGGCGCAATGCCTTCTGCTGAAATTACATGTCCAAGAAATTTTATAGAAGTTTTGCCAAAATGCGATTTACTGAGATTAACTGTGAGTCCTTGAGCGTGAAAAGTTTGCAACAGTTGTTCTAGAATCAGATTGTGTTCAGACCAGTTAGCTTCTGCAATAAGAATGTCGTCTACGTACGTCGTGATAATGTCTTTCATGCGAATGTGTGTCGGATGGCGTCAAAATTAGTAACATTTTCGTGAACAAGATTCTGCGTGTCAAAATTATTGCTTACGTTACTGGAATATGCAACCTGTACTGTATTTAATCAAATTCTATCTGGCGTGTTATTATTTTCAGGACGATTCTGTGGCATTTCGACTATTTGAACTGTTCTATTATTTCTTCCAGACGTATTACGTTCTGGATGATACCTACTGTCGGGTTCATTCATGAGAATATGTTGTTGCTGATCATTTTGCTGCTGGTAAGACCGACTGTTATTATATGTACGCTGAAAATTTTGCTCATTACTTTAACGTCTGTCGTGATAGTCATTCCTATACGGTGCATTGCGATAGGAATTGAAGTACTGTGTTTTCTGCACGTAGTTATTTCCTTGCTGCCGTGCGTTACTATTTGTTGTACCAGGGACTTTACGTCCACGCGGCGAAACATTAAAGCCTGGTTGACCTTGTGCATTACATTGTTGGTTAGTTATGCAAACCGGCTGACTTTCATGCTGTTGTGGTGGAAAACGTCTATTGTTACTAAAATGTGGTTCCTGTTGCTGAAAATTTTGACGATATTGATAATTAAAATTTTGTCTGTTATTAAAGTTCTGGTGGTTGTCGTTCCTAAAGCGTCTATTAGCTTTGCTATTGAAATTGCGTGGTTGATCGTAATTACTGTAAGTTTGCTGGCCTTGGTTATTATATGAAAAATTTTTGTTTATAAAGGAATAATCCGGTTGCCGTACTTCCAGAAGCTGTAACAGATCTCTGATTGCCGAAATGTTTTCCTTTTGCTGACCCGTTAGAAGTGACACTCTTAATGATCATGGTAATTTAGAGATACATAATTGAATAAGTGCAGATTCACTGTATGGTTCACTTAGGTATTGGTTTTGTTGGACCATGTGAAACTTCCCTACAAGACTGTGCTTAACCTGACACACAATACTTTGTTAGCGCAACGCAATCTGACTTTCAAAATTCCCTACAAAAGAATGGCCCTGACTAACATTAAACTATACCTTTCACAAATCACTTACCTCACAAAAATCTTCGCTGCTCAAGCTACTGCAACACAGCAAGCGCCACTACTGCCAGCTAAATAAAAGATTCAAACTACTAAAGGCACTAACTACTGATAGGGATAGTTAGCAAATGAAAGATATTAATAGAGAAGAAACAATGTATTTACCTTAATATCATCACAAGTCATAATATATATATCAGTTCATGACAAATTGCAAACCTCCGCCATCTCTCTCCCCACATCCACCACTGCTGGCGGCTCACCTCCAACTGCGCAACGCTACACGCTGTTCACAGCCAGCTGCCTAACACTACAATGGCGAGTATTACAACAATGCAAACTAGCCACAGACTGCACACAGCACAGCCAGTGATTTTCATATTGAGCGCTACGTAACGTTGCCAATAAGAAAACATAAACAGCCTACTTACATAGAGAAAACATAAACAGCCTACTTAGTGATTTTCATATTGAGCGCTACGTAACGTTGCCAATAAGAAAACATAAACAGCCTACTTACATAGAGAAAACATAAACAGCCTACTTACATAGCCCCCATGCTCCCCACAAAAAATTTTTACAAATGGTGTTGGGCACTGGCCAATACAGATTTGACAAAAATTTTTCATAATTACAATAACAAAGAAATCAAATGCACACACTTATTGATATTATGTTGGTCAAAAGCTCAAATTTTCTCACAGTCCATAAAGACAGTCCTAATCGTACATAACAGGAGAATAGCAGTGTTTTTCTCAAAGTCTGAGCAGTAAAAGAAAATGCACACGGAAGTAGTGGATTTCCATGCAGTCTTGAAGAAGTAGTGTTGTCCTTCCAATGGAAAGACAGTGCTGACTCTTGATATGCATACAGGTAATGGGCCACAACAGAGCAAACCCACAGCAGAGTCATTCGAAGTTCTGACGAATATTGGTAGGTAGGTCATCACAGAGCAGACCCACTGGAGTCCTGGTAGAGATTGTGGTATTGGTGGGCCACCAGAGGTGCAGACTCACTGCAGTCCTTGTAGAAATAATGGTATTGGTGGGTCATCAAAGATGTAGACCCACTGTAGTCCTTGTAGAGATGGCCAGCAGCCATCTGTTGCGATTGTGCAGGTGCACAATCACCATCAAAGAGTCTTGCAGACAATATAGCAAGTCCATAACCACCACTTGTGCGCTCACAAAGTTTTTGGAATTGTCCTTAGAACCAGCAATGCTGTTATCCAGTCCCTTGCTGAATCATTAACACACGTGCAAACACTATCAGTCCCTACTTCTCACATATTGTCCACATACTATGACCAACAGAAACGTGTGCAGTGAAATGTAACTAACAAGTTAATAATGTCATGAACTGGTGACAATTACAATTTTATAACATAAGAATACAATAACAAAGGTACAAAATACATCATTAAAACATAATAATACAGATAACATTTGTAGTACAGGCTTTACAAAAGAATAGAAATAAACATATACATCAGTGTTACAAAAATAGTGACATAAGTACATACATAAAATAATGAGAATAGTTTTCTAAACATTAATTTCACACATGAACATTGAAACAGAACAGAATTGTAAACAACTTTACAAAGAAAATAACATATTATTAATGCAACTTATATTTGAGGACAACAGTATTCCTCCTCATAGTGAATATAGCTTAGTATTAGAAGAGAAAAAAATTCTATGAAACAGTACACAGAGACAGGAAGAAAACAAATACACAAGGGTACACAAACACATAGTGGGATAACACCAATAGGAAAGGACAGGGTTCGTTTTCAGTGTAACATTTAGTACTGCAGTCCAACCCAAAACTTCATATATCTTTCCTCTTATTTCATCCTTTGTTTCCATCAAAAAAATTCTATCTAAGCATGCTTTCTGTATTTATATGTTCACACATTTCTTACCTCAACATTTATTTCCAAGAAAATTCTACCTAAACCTGTTTTCTCAATGCATTTCTTCCAATTCATCGCAACTCATTCTCTTAGAGGCTACCCCCTCTTAAGCTAACTTAAATCTACTGAGCTCAGATGCTAAACTAAGGGACGAGGCAATGCAGCATCACATAACCAATCAACACAAACAGCAATGCAAAAAAAAATGCAAATTGGCAAAGCTAGCAGCATAAATGAGCAAAAGTCAAATTCAATAACACTATGCCTGGCAAACAGCAGCAACTTATACCTAAACATGACATAGCGCAAGCAGAAAAAATATTACAGTAAAAACAACAATGCAGATAAGGGAAATGTATATTCACATCTTAATGTCTATGTAATTAAAGTGGTGCACCACAAGAAGTTATTCTACCAAAAAGTTACCAATTACTTGAAAAGAAAATTATGAATGCAGTTACTAGTTCCTTCTTATTGTTCTTTCCTTTCCAAGTGCTCCTTTTTTAAAGAATGTGGATCATAAAATAATTATTTAATAGATCTGTTGACAGAAAGTGTTCACATTAGCAAATGCATTTTATTTTATAAAAGCAATGCTGCAACACAGCTGGAAACCAGATGTCAAGTGAAATAAGCAATTACGCAAACCAAAGCATAAAAACATCATTCAATAGTCATGTGGTATTTCGTAAGTCAGTAGCTCTCAACTCTCATAGAAAGACACTTGTCATAATCAGGTGTGCAGATGTACGAATATTTCCCATCAATTCATAAGCATTTCAGCAATTAGCACAAAGTGCGAGTAATCATATGTTTTCAAGTAACGAGGGTGTCGCATTAGCGATGAAAGGCACACCCTAATGGCTTGTTCTCCAGGTGTTTTCCTGTGCTCTGAAAGGCACGCGCTAATGGCTTTTTCTCCAGGCGTCTGACACAGCTGGGTGCCCACGACGCATTATGTGTAGGTGGTCCGTTAACTTTCTTACGGAAATATTTACGACAGCAGTTTCCGCTACAGAGACAGTCGCATATAAAGATATTTCACAGGTCAAGAATTTGCGTTACAAATCTGTAGAAACAAAATGCTATTGATATAACAGTGTCCAAAAAAAATTTTCGTCTGCATTGTAATACCTTCACGCATTTACGCACATTTCATAACTCTTAAAGTACGATTCTTGGTTTCCAACAACCTTTTCCACAAATCAGAGTCCCTAAACACTACTCATTATTCCTTACCTCATTATACATAAACATATTCGTCGACACTTCTTCAATATTTCATCATGAGAAATACGTAGCATAATAAACATTCCTCAACAACATAATACACATCGTCGTCGTAATAATAACATCATAACACCTCAGTCAAATCTCAAAATCGTCGTAACTTCCTCCAATAATTTCCAAGCCTAAAAAAATTCTCTGCTCATGTCAAAAGTGTCAGCTGCCTCAAACGTACTTTAAAAATCATGATCTCATACCAAATACATCATTCAACGCTCTCATAGTATCACAATGATTCCGAAAAAATATGAACAGTTTACAAAGTACAGACAAAATACAGTTTCATAAGTGTGAAGTTATCCAACGGTGTAATTGCGTAAACATGTGTCACTGATGTAGTAAAAATAAATGTTTGTCTCTCTCAGTTAAATGATCAGATAGCTGTGTAATTTGTGTGTTAGAGAAATATGGTACCGATGTGTAAAGTTGTATAAGCAAATACCATATTAGCTAGGGCTCCTTGTGCTTGCCAAACACATGGTACACAAAGTAGGCGTGTACCCCCCTGAGGATTAATGTAATTATACCCTCAGGTGTTACAGATTACAGCAATGAAATGAAATGTATCACTGAAAACTTTCTATCATTGTGTTTCAAATATCTTTGAAAATAAATGTTTTTAGTACAAAATTGATCACTCAAATACGTGTCCTGTAGCGCTAAATGTGCGTCTTGTTGCAACATAATCTGTGTGGAAGTGTCGTAGTTATCGTCCTCCGAAAGCTAAGTTCTGCAGAAGCCAATGTACTTACCTCATGATAAACAAAAGTGAAATGCTTTGCGTATAGATATCATACTTATTACGTTTATTGCCGTGATGAAGAAAGTACTGTGCTGTAACGTATTGTTGTGCTACAGAAAACCCTGTCTCATTGTAGCTATACCACTAAAGTTACTACTAAAACATGTTTTGCTTTCCAGAAGAAGTCAGAAAAACTGTGCGGATATAAAACAGATACACCGCAAAAACAACATTGTAAATTGTCACTCATTAGTAGCGTCGTGATAAAATCGTGTAGCTGTCACATAAACTAACTATTGTCTCATCTGGTATCTCACAGAAAGTACTTTAAATCCGGAATGTATTTTCAAGTAAACCAAAATGTTGCATTAAAATCTCATTAGCAGTACTGGTAAATGTTCTAAGTATGTGAGCCTTATAGTCGTTACGTAATCGTGCAACAAACAAGCAAGAATGTACACACACAATAACACTGTGACGTCTGTTCACTATAACAATGCATTCGTAATTTCTGTTTAAAATGTTCCCTAGGTTCTAGACTGGATATTGTACTTCAAACATTGTTGTATGTTAGCAGTTTCTTAAGCATACTAGAAATGTGAAGTGAAAAGTTTTATGGCAAAGACAAAGTTAAAAAACAGATTATCTCTCAGTAAGCGGTTTTACATGTGAAGTGTGGTGCAATCCTTTACTCTTCCTAGTACGCAGACTTTCAGCTTCAAAGCAATTATCATGTTGTTTACATCGGTGAAGAATGCTAAATCTTTTCTCAAGGCTAGCGTCTTTGTTATTTTTCCCTGAGCCAGCGGCCGCACGCAGCTGCCTGCGGTGCGAGTCATTGTCTGTTCCTTTGTTGGCGCGCGTCGTTATTGGAATTAGGAGACCTAGCTTCTAGAAATTCACCTTGTCGAAAGTGCCCTGCTCTGTTTGAATCCCGCCAGTTCTGATGCAATTCAGGTCTGTCGTTACGATCATATCGTCTTTCGTCATGTCGGTAGATTCCATAGTTCCTTTCTTGTCGGTCACGTGGTGGAGAATTGCTCCCTGAATCGTAACTGTGCGCCGAACTGTTGCGTCTGAAGTTATTCTGCTTCCCTTGATAATAATTGTTTTGGTTCCCATATTGTCTGTTTCTCTGGTTGTCTCTGTGATAGTCATTACTACGGAAATGCGATCTTTCTCTGTAACTATTATTACTCTGCCAGTGGTTGTCATATGGGTGGTGTCTGTTTTGGTCACGATTTGCGTTGTAAGAATAGCCTTTTCGTGACCAGTTATTGTTTCTGTCGTCACGAAATTGTGACGGATGTGACCTGTAATTGTTGTGTCCTTGTTTTCGCGTTCCGCGATTATCAGTGTCAATTTCTAATTCTTGTAAGAGTCCCTGAAATGCTTCAATGTCGTCTTTGCAACGTCCTGCCAAAATAATATGTCGTAAATGTTCTGGCAATTTGAGTAAGCAAATACGGATGAGTTCTGAGGGGCTGTATGGGTTTGAAAGATATTGATTCTTATGCAACATGTCTTCAAAATATTTGACAAGACTGGAAAATTCAGATTGTTCAAAGTGTTTCATCATCATGATGCTATGTTTTACACGGTCTTGTGTGGCTTGAGACCAATATGCTGAGAGGAAGGCATGGTAAAACTCTCCCTCACTGTGGCAATTGTGAATGACCGATCGCATTCTTACAGCTGGTTCATTCTCTAAGTAGCCACACATAAATTCTAATCTGTGTTCTAACGACCAGTTGGGAGGAAAACAATGAGAGAATTGATGGAGCCATGCTTGTGGATGAATGTCGTTGCCAGAATTCTTAAATGTTTTGAATTTACGTGTAGTAATGAACAGCTTATAGTCAAAATCATCATGTCGGCGAGTCGCATATCGGTCATTGTTAGGTCGTGTCGGCCGTTCCCTCTCAAAATTCGCTGCACATTCCCAATTTCTTTCATTACTTCCGAAATGCCCTGTGTTATTTTGTGTCTGTTCCGTATTTGTATGTCCCTCTTCCCGTATTGGGGCGCGAGTGTCCTCTGAAATACGTAATTCTTGTACTACTTGTGCCAACTGATCTTGCACTTCCCGGATTTCTCTTTTGTACTGTGTATTGATTTGATTTTGATTTTGTTTGAATTTTCTAATTTGTTCATACTCTTCTGTGTCAGTGAAGGCTACAGGTGTTGTGTCATTCAGATCATCATCTACCTTTGTAGATAAGTTAGTGAACTGATCTGAAAGTTCGGCTACTTTATCCGATAGTGAAATCATTTCCTCTGTATGTTTTTCTGAACCAAGTTTCAGAGTGTCCATTTGTGTTGCAATCGTGTCTACTGTGTCTTTTAAGTTTTCTTGACTTTTTGCAAGTTGCGTAACCGAATCGGTAGATGCAACTGCGTCAATTTTAGCTTGCAAGGTGTTGTGATTTTCATGAACAATAGTTTGCAGTTCTTTTATGGCTGCTTCGTGATTCTGTAATGCATTTTCATGACGCGAAAAAATAGGTTGGAAATGCTCACAAATTTGTGTTTTTACGTCGTTACAGACTTTTTGACATTTCGATTCAACGTGATGTAACTCAGCAGTTAAATCCTCACGTGTTCGTTCAAGAGTTTGCTCCAATGAGTCTAACTTTTTAAGATTTTGTTCCATTGTGTCTAACTTTTGAAGCTTTTGCTGTGTTTGTCTCTGATTTTGTTCCATTGTGTCTAACTTTTCAAGCTTTTGCTGTGTTTGTCTCTGATTTTGTTCCATTTGTTGCATTAATTGCAATAATAATGTATTAGTGTCTGGAATCTGTTTCTCTACGCTTTTCGGCAGTGCATTTGCACCGACAACATTCACATTTTGACAAGCAGAAAATGTGTCTTGACTTATTTGAGAAAACGGTGATGACCCAAAACCTGAATCTACAGTATTTGCGAAATTGTGTCCTGTCATTTCGGATTCCTGAGGCGAGCTGTTGCCGACCGATCGATCGATAATGCTTCCCTCTTCACTAATTGTTTCACTGTCCACGCCATTGTTTGACGCCCGCTCCATTTCCCTGTGCACAGTTACCAAATTACTACTTTGAACATTAGTAAATTCATTACTCGGCGGCGCTGATAAGCTACGCTCGTCATCACTATTATTTCTCAGTTTAGTTTGGAGCCTAGTGTTACGTTTTTCACACGCCATTATTGTCACAGTATTTCACACGATAACACAGAAAAACACAATTTGAAGATTAAAAATAAGAGAACACATTAACATAGCACTGAAAATAATATCTAGTTAATTGCAAGCGCAGCTGCGAAATACTTGGTGCAAATCTACATGCATGCCACAACTGTTTTACTGTACAACAATGAAAAACTACAACTACAAAGGAAATTCTCTCTATGATTACGCGCTAGCAATAAACAAAAGCTACACTAAATACACAAACTACAAGAAAAAATCAGAAGATTCCAGTGAGGTATCCTAGGCTAAGGGTCGACATATGAAACTTCCCCTTTGAACCGTTCTACAAGACTGTGCTTAACCTGACACACAATACTTTGTTAGCGCAACGCAATCTGACTTTCAAAATTCCCTACAAAAGAATGGCCCTGACTAACATTAAACTATACCTTTCACAAATCACTTACCTCACAAAAATCTTCGCTGCTCAAGCTACTGCAACACAGCAAGCGCCACTACTGCCAGCTAAATAAAAGATTCAAACTACTAAAGGCACTAACTACTGATAGGGATAGTTAGCAAATGAAAGATATTAATAGAGAAGAAACAATGTATTTACCTTAATATCATCACAAGTCATAATATATATATCAGTTCATGACAAATTGCAAACCTCCGCCATCTCTCTCCCCACATCCACCACTGCTGGCGGCTCACCTCCAACTGCGCAACGCTACGCGCTGTTCACAGCCAGCTGCCTAACACTACAATGGCGAGTATTACAACAATGCAAACTAGCCACAGACTGCACACAGCACAGCCAGTGATTTTCATATTGAGCGCTACGTAACGTTGCCAATAAGAAAACATAAACAGCCTACTTACATAGAGAAAACATAAACAGCCTACTTAGTGATTTTCATATTGAGCGCTACGTAACGTTGCCAATAAGAAAACATAAACAGCCTACTTACATAGAGAAAACATAAACAGCCTACTTACACATGTGCTCAAAAAATTGCGTGACACTGGGAAAATTTGAGTTCTCATAATTTGGTAAACTAATTAATTGATCTTTAATTCCACACTGTGTTGTCTTCGACCAATACGCTGACAGAAAAGCATTCCGAAACTCTTCTACCGAACAGCATTGCCTCGCGATTGGTCTCATACGAGTTGCCGGTTCGCCTTCCAAAAAACTGCAAATAAATTCAAGTTTATGCGTTACGGGCCAAGCCGGTGGAAAAGCAAAGCTAAATTGTTGTATCCAATCCTGTGGGTGAATCTGTGCTCTGTCATTTTTAAACACTTTAAATTTTCTCACTGACAGAAAATGTTTGTAATCAAAATTATCGTCTCTGTATGATGGAACAGGTTCATGATTGTAAGAGAATCTATTTGTCTGTGTCTGTTCGGAATCTAAGTCGCGTACTCTCTGTTGATTACCTAAATTATACGCGCTGCATGAGTATGACAAATGTTCACAAAGTGGCGTCTGCTGTGATGTGTTATTAACTGAAATATTTTTCATCTCTGTCACTTCTTGCTGTAAACTTGACAACTTTCTACGTAATGTATTATTAGATGAATCGATCTCATTGATTGTCTGCTGTAAATTTTGGAATTCAGGTGTTTGGTTAAACGAAACGAAATCGGTGCAGTATCGTCTGATTTGTTGTCATTATTACTTTCAATAACATCAATACGACTGGCCAATTCATCACATTTTTCAGTCAGTATTCTTACCTGATCATCGTTTTTAGTGTCAGAAGTATTAATCTGTTTTTGTAATTTACGTGTGGTTTCGTTCAATTTTTTAATGTCAGCTTTGATGTCATCGGAATCCTGTGTTAGTTCTAATTGTTCGAGTCTGTCTGTCACTGTCTGAATATCTGCTGTGTGTGTATCTGTTTTTGATTTAAGATCAGAAATTTCATCACATAATTCGGTGTTCAACTGTTCGATGGTATTAATTTTGTCCGATACTGTAGCAATATTGTTGTCTACGTATGTTTTTGCCTTCGCAAACATTTTACGTTTATCTTCTTGTCTCTGTGCAGTGATTGTTTCCATGACTTGACGTTTTACTTTATTTTGATCCTGTATAAATTTGCGGAAATGCGTATCACTGTTTTGTAGGTGAAGATTAAAACGTTCGTCAATTTGAGTGTTCTGTTGGTCGAATTTCGCGTCTATCTTTGCATCCATTGTGCACGAAAGTTCTGCTGTCATTAGTTTAAACTCGTCGCGTAATTGTGTAGCTTTTTCAGAGCGTTGTTTACCGACTGCACTTATTTCGTCTCTAAGTGTTTCTGTTGTGGCTGTTTGCATATCCCTTAATTCCTGAGCAACAGACCTAATTTCTTCGCTACTTTTCCTAGCACAAGCCTCAATTTCCACACCTAATTGTTCCTTAGTATCATGACACTGCGCGGCAACGGCTCTAATCTGTTCACTAAGCTGTCTGGAATTGTTGTCTAATTTTTCATTTAACTGTCTGGAATTGTTGTCTAATTTTTCATTTAGCTGTTGTTTGAGATCTTCTTTAAGGTCATCTTGTTTTTTACCCTGTTGTAGCAATATTGCCATAATTTGATCAAATCTGAAATGAACATCTCTATTCTCTGTATTGTGTGATGGTGTGTCTGCAATTGTCACATGTTGTGTATCCATTTGGACATTCTGTGATTCTTGAAGATGTTTGCTAATTGGATGTACACTGTTGGTCACTAAATCGGAATTAAATAAATCTGTCCTACTTTGAGTATCCTGTTCATTTTCATTGGAAAAATTCGTCTGTTCGTCATGTGAATTTTGCAAACCGGCTGTGTTGAGCTGGGCAGCGCTCATTGCAACAGAACGCCCAACGTCATCAGTTGTCGTTAAGTTAACAGACGACACATTAAATTCGTCTGTTCATCACTAGGATGACTGTCAGTAAACGGTGGATTGTCATCATTATATTGCGTGTCGCAAGTACTATCGGTGAAGTTATTTAATTCGGTTATTTCATTCATAATACCTCGCGATGCACTATTAATAGTCTTTCGTGGCATTTTTACACTAATCACAATTATTCAATAATGAAACAAAGACAATGCAAAATCCAACAAATACCAGTACAACAAAGAGCAACGAATTGCCGATGATCTGTGAAAGAAATTGACAAAATTAGTAAAAGTGTTGCACCTAATCCTAATTACATTTAAGTATATAAGAGCAGATATCTGACTGTTTCTTAGAAGATTCACAAAGAAATACTATCCTGGCAGGGTCGCCAAGTGTAACCTCCCCACAAAAATTATAAAAGACAATAATTAAATGTTAATCGTAATAGAGCCCAAGTGTGACTTCCCAGCAAAAATAAAAGAAAACTCAATGATAATGAAAACGTGCCAAATGTTAGTTCCCCATAAGATTACTGAATAATAATGACCCAAATGTTGTTGAGCTCCCACAAAACATCGTTAAATTGAAATAAAAGCAACTATACCTTCGCTACTAAAATATTGAAAAACAATATCCCAATGTAAACTCGACACAAAAATTAAGAAATCAAGATTAATCATTAAACCCACAATAATAGGGCAGCATCGCTGACCTTAGGCCCTGTGCAATATTTAATATGATAAATTGATTCTGAGAGGAAAAACATAGGAAATATTGTTTCAATTTCTTAAAAACGATTGCTTTGAAAATAAAATTATTATTGGGGCATTTCTTGAACAAATTAATTACAATTAACATACATTACATTATCAGATGTGCACAATGCTGCTTCATTACCTTATTTAACAATATATCTCGTCCCGAATCTTGACCAGAGACCCATGTCGACGTCCGCCGACTCCTCACAGACAACTTCCGACTGAGTACAACTCGCAACTGAACTCTCGCGCGGTCAAGCGGAGACTAGCAACGATAAACAACTCTCTGGTCAGAGATTCTGTCATGCCTCGCCATCGCTGGTACTGAATACACACGCGTTTCAAAGTTATGAAAAGTGTATGTTCCAATAAGGATCTGGTAACATTTTGTTTCCTCCTACAAACGTTTTCAAAATGACCTTGAGGGAAACATCAAGTAAACTGGATCCCATACAAAGTATACCAGCACGCAGGAAATAGTATAAATGATAATGGTACCAGAGTACCCTCCTGGAGTACATGGTGACCATAAAGTCCTATTATCATTTCAAAAAATCATAACGTGGAAACTGTTAGGAATACAGCATCCTGGTTTATTGAAGAGCGTTTCGCAGTTGTCAAAGTTTCTTTCTCTTATGATAGAATTTCACTGCATACAAACTCGTCGCTCGTGGAACATTAAGGCGGTATTGGAGGACTGGATAAATGTGTCCTTAAGCATATGCTCCAGTGTAGAGGTGCACTACCACGCTGAAAGACAATGGATCGGTGCATTTCCAGGTAAACATTTGCCGGAGTAGAATGGGCCTGTCACCTATCGTCTGCCGGCCGCTGTGGCCGAGTGGCTCTGGGCGCTTCAGTCCGGAACCGCGCTGCTGCTACGGTCGCAGGTTCGAATCCTGCCTCGGGCGTGGATGTGTGAGATGTCCTTAGGTTAGTTAGGTTCAAATAGTTCTAAGTATAGGGGACTGATGACCTCAGCTGTTAAGTCCCATAGTGTTTAGAGCCATTTGAACCATTTTGAACCTATCGTGCAACGTGGTCACACCATACATTAAGCTTCGGGCTATCACGGACGTGTTCACGAGTGCTGTGTGGGTTTCCGGAGTCTCAGATTCTAATGTGTGGGCGATTCACATGTCCAAAAATGAGGCACGTTGCTTCATCTGAAAAGAAGCACATTTACAGGTAGTCATTGCTGACGCCTATGGAAGCCAGTATGGAACACGCGAGTACATACCGCAGAGGAAAATCGTTTGGTTGCAGTGCTTGGACCACTTGCACTTCATGTGCAAGAAGGTGTAACAGCTTATATAACACTTCACGGACAGATGATCTTGCCAACTGCGCTGCAGTATGCAATATTTGAGCCGCCTCATTATGCTTGTTCTGCCGGTGGTGCACTACCCTGGTGGTCTCGACAATCCTGCAGTGCCTTTGTCACGGTTTGTGTCCTGCATACCAGTTGACGCATTGAGCTTTCTCCTAATATGTCACCGTTTCGATGCACTCCAAGACAAACCAGCAACGAAGGACAGAGGAAAAATCCTTCGACACCTGCCAAGTGTTTCGAAGCAGACTACGATCCTCTAGCTCCAAAAGTTTCCTAGTTATGATTTTTTCAAATGATAGGTCTTTTTTTTATAGGATGTATAAATGTAAACGAGTGGAGTGTTTATACTGTTCATTCTTCACTGCAATGTCAAAGTCCCATAGCGCTCAGAGCCATTTGCAATGTCAAAGATCATGGAATAGCAGTTTTCAGATTGTCATCTGTTGTCATTATGGCTCTGTGAAGAGCATTATGAGAGGCTGTAAGTGGAATAATGTCTGGAAGGAGGTAAGTGGGACATTTACAACTGCACCACAAAGCAGCGTTCACTGTAAGCCAGAATACCGCACACCACAAACCACTTCTGATTAATGACAACGAGGAGAGTTGTTTTCAGTAACAAGCAAGCGACATTGTGCCAGATATCATCACAGCACATTAGAAAACTTACGTTTCAGATTCACCACTGGAAATAAACCATATCAGAAAAATACTCCCCACACAGTTGGAGAGACACAACAATGTCGTATTGTGCGTTGTCTGGAAGCGATTCTATGGCTTCACGAATATGAATCATACCTGCACTTCAACATCACACAGCATCTGCAGGAGTCTTGATCGGAGTACGCATGCCTTTGTAGAGTCTAGAAACGTCGGATCAACCTGTTTTCATCTATACTTGTCACTGACGGTATCATATGTAAAAAGCGCGAGCTGAGTTTCAAGCATTAATAGCTTCGGTAGCCATCATGATCCAAATGACTGCACTCTGACGATCAGTTCTAGTTTTCTGTATGAAGGGGTGTGAACACTGCTCTTTTCCAGTCAGGGGGCATGTTTGTTTTATGCGCTGTAAAACTGTACCTCTTGAGCATTTGCGATAATAATTGACTAACAGTCACTGTCGAGGATATGAATGCCGAGGATTTCACTGACTGGGGTGCCTACATTTTACAACTAGCGGCTCGCCCTGCTTCACACGGGCAGCAGTAAGTAAGTATCCTAGCCGGACAACTCCTTTTGGCGTAGCGACAAATTTGTTTACTGCGAAAAGTTACACATAAACGCAATTGAAGCATACATATAAATAACTGAAAACCATCGGTTTCATATTACTGAAATGATGTAAGCAGTGGAAGCCAGGAAACTTCTTAGGAGGCGTAAATGTTACCTGTTCCGTATGTAATTGGCGTTTGGAGTGACATCTCGTGGCAATGAAGGGAGCACGTCATGATTTAATTAATATGTTTACAATCAATGTAAATATTCTATGCGAATCACGTGCATACATGCGTGCGTGCGCGCGCGCGCTTGTGTGTGTGTGTGTGTGTGTGTGTGTGTGTGTGTGTGTGTGTGTAGGATATCTCTTTGAATTTATAGCATATAATATATCGCGGGCTGGCTCAGAGAAACGTGTCCGAAGGCCACAAAGAAGAAAAAATGAAATAGACACATGTCTAATGTAGATATGTAGCCCGTGACAGTACTCCTCTTGTAAACCTTAGTAGTCAATGATTCATTGTTCATTACATTTCTTTGTTGCAGACTCTTTGTGACACACTTAGACGCCATGAGAAGCAAAAAATTGTGTCCGCATCTAGATCTGCTTGAAGGAAAGTAGAAAGCTGACAGCTGAGTCACCCGCTTCACTGCTGAAAAAACTTTGTTTATGTAAACGAATCAGAGGTGCATCCCTTCCTGAAGTAGTTTGTCGGAAGATGTCGCATAAATAATTGAGAAACACGGTTTCTGGATGGTTTTTCGGTATGCATTTGTTCTCAAACGATTGCTTACAATACTTCGAAGTTAAGTCACCCACTGCCCACTGTTCAAAGAATGTGGAGTGAATTGTGCGAAATGCTACAGCAAATGTAAGGGAGCAGAAATGAACAGTACGAAATTGTCATCGTTTCGTTTTTCGAAATGCGTCCCCCAAATAGCTGTAGAACTGTTTTCAAATTTTTTGTAGTCATCCGGTAGGAGTTTCTGAATGCCACTTCATCCTCTATGTTTAAGATGTCAAGAATATGGTGCCCATGTCTATTTTATTCTTTAAGAAGCTCATGCGTCCTCCAGCGTTTCTGTGCAATGGTGCTACTATTCGGTTAATGGACTTTATGTTGTACGGCGATGGGCACCAAATGTAGCTTAATTTCAAAGTGTGCACACAAATAATATAAGAATACGTTAAGCTGCGTCCACAATGACCGCACCTCTCCGAACACGTTGCTTCTATTGTCGGTACATAAAACAAAGCAGAGGGTTCTCGTGTATTCAGTTTGGCCGTTCACACTGCGCAGAGCTGTGGATCCGAGGAGTTCTGCCGTTCACTGCTACATAGATGACAATGACACCATTTTCACAGGTGATTGACACATTTGTCATAGTCCGGCCCATTTGCACGAAATATTTACAAATTATACATACAACCTTCCTCATAAATCAGTTCACCTGTTAGCAAAAACTAACAAAACCCCTGCATTAGTTCCTGAGATTAGCCCAAACACACAGAAATTAGCGAGTGGACTTGAATTCATATGAGAAGAGAAGTAAAGACATTTGTGAACCGCCATGTCCAATTTTATAATACATTTTATAATTTTTACTATCATTTGGCTGACGAGCCGTGACTTGTATCCGCTGGCAGCCCCTTCCCCTACCCTCCATATGGAGCAAGGGAGAGGAAATAAGAAGAAAGGAAAAAAGTACAAACAGGCCATGGTACTGGCTATTAGTTGCTCACTTGTTACCGACTACTGTATTGCATAGACTGCTAGGGGTCAATCCCCCATGCTTTGTGTCCGTGCTTGTTCGTCAGAGTAGTTTGCTTGTGTCGTCGACATTTTCTTCTGTGTCTTATTTCCGTCAACGAGACTTTCATCCATGTGTTATTTACGTCATCAAGTCTTTCAACCGTGTGTTATTTGCGTCGTAGAGTTTTTCATCCGCGTGTTGTCTGCGTCATCGAGTCTTTCTTCCGTGTGTGGGCATCGACACCGCCGCTGTCTCCATCTCGCCGCCGCAGCCTCCTCCGTCTGTTTATCGCAGCCATCTCATCATGCCTGACGTATCTGCTTCCATCCGTCACATCGGAGACATTCTCGTCACTCGTAGCTCTACCACAGCTCGTCACCGTCATCCCAGCGCCGCTTCGGTTGCCGTTCATTCCAATGAACACCGCTTATCACTGACCATCATAACGCATCATCCCATAACAAATATTATCTATACCTCTCCTTCTCCTGCTCCCACCGTCACCACTTCGCGCATGTTCTCTCACGCCCCCCCCCCCCACATCTATCCTCCCTTACCTAGCCTTACCTAGTATCCTCTCCCACCACAGCAGTAACACATGCATCTCTCTCCGTCCCCAGTTTCTCCTATCTTTCCTCTTCCAGCCGCAACTTATCAGCCGCCACATCCATCATTGCCGCACATCTAACAGCCTACCGAGCTACAGTTGTCTCAGGCGATAACACCAGCATCACCGCATAAAGTCTTACTGCACCAACCAATGCATATCACAACTCTCAGGCAACCCTCAACAACATCACATGCCACCACCACCATCCCACATTTATGCTTCCCTCCAGCAGCTGTTAAAAAACCGAAAAAACGTCACAATATCGACATCGATCCCACTCCCACACCAAAAAGCCATAAAAAGATCCTGACAACATCCAGGATATGGACACGACTCCTCCTCCTCGGACATCTTCCCCTACCATCTACATCTTCATCCTCCCCAACCCAGATCCGACATTCCTCACTCTCAAAATAAAAAAAAAAAAAAAAAAAACAAAAAAAACCTACCAAACCTCCACAAGTCTCTATTACTTAAGTCCCCAAACGCCACCTTCCGTAGCGACCTTCTCTCCAGAATTACCTTTGGTAATGTTACCTTTGGTCCCACAGCCTCCTTTGTACCCCTTACAACAATACCCCATGCCAAACAGCTACAACCCCCCCAATGTCCTCCAACCCTCACTGCAATGCTCATCAAAGTCGACCTTGAGATCACTGATGAGGAAGTGGAATCTGAACTGAAAAACAACACAAATTTAGCAGTTCAAAAAGCCCTGTGGATCAACAATGATCGTGGTCCCACTCATCCTGCTCATGTCTTTACTGAATCGTCCTCTACCATAGACCTTCTCCTTTAAGAGAAAGCCCTGGTATACCACCACTGCCACAAAGCCTTCAAAATTCCACCCTCTGTTCTACCAATGTCAAAATATCTTCACTATAATGATCAATTAACTGCAGGGTCTAAAAACCCACCCAACTGTCCACATTGCAAAGTCCCACTTCCTTAAACGGTATCATAACCTCGTTTCCCCTCCTGCCTGCAACACTTGCAATGTCTCCCATCCCACGTATTCCTCGAAATGCAAAGCCAAGCCTCAACCAAATAAATTTGAGCACACTGTCCCAATCCATCGCACTGGTACCCCCATTCATCCAACAATTCCCTCCTGCTAGTCCTGACAGCTATTCATGACGATTGTCCACTCAAATAATTCATCCAACATCCACACACCCTTCAAAAAATCTCGCTTGCTGCCCGCTCCATCTTCCACCTCAACACCCCATCTACCTACTTCTACAACCAGGTCCACATTCTCTTCACCTGCTTCGACCGCCTAGTCAAAGCTCCCTCTAGTTCTCAACCACACACATCACTCTCGTTTCTTATATTGGCGTGACAGAACTAAAAATCCCGTATCACAGCATCCGCTCCCTACCCACCAATATTTTCATGTATACCCTGTCCCACCACAACGTGCATACCTTTATCCTGAAGGAGACGTTCCTCCGACCATACCACATCCTCCAAACCTCTCCCTATATCTTCCGCAGCTCGTGGTCGTGCGGCAGCGTTCTCGCTTCCCGCGCCCGGGTTCCCGGGTTCGATTCCCGGCGGGGTCGGGGATTTTCTCTGCCCTGTGATGACTGGGTGTTGTCTGATGTCCTTAGGTTAGTTAGGTTTAAGTAGTTCTAAGTTCTAGGGGACTGATGACCATAGATGTTAAGTCCTATGGTGCTCAGAGCCACTTGAAACACTTCTCCCTATATCCTCCACTGTACAGATAATCCCCCCCCCTTCCCCTAGCCAGAGGTGAAGTTTGAATTGGTCCCCACAAGAACATCCCTGTTTGGCCACAACCCTAACACAGTACTCTCACCAAACACCTCATCCTTATCCTCTTTTTCTGAACGTTAACCATCACCTGTGCCACCATCTACATTTGACCTAATCATCCCATCCCCTATGTCTTCCTCACCACACAGACCTTATCTTTTCCACCTATATTATTGCTGCTCACCTTAACACTCATAGAAAATCCTCACAGAACTCCATTAGTGGTGTCAAGTTTACAGACACCCTCCACACGGCATCCATCCTTGAAAGCCTTACTGCAGAAGTCCTCAATCCGATTGGAAGTGACCACTTTTCATATTCTTTCTGCAGTAGACCTTGTCACATGCTATACCCATCCACATTCCTACCAAGGCCATGTATCCTCACCACCCCATCCACCATGCACATGCCCTACACCTCATTTGAGAATCCCACTCCATCCTGCTACGTTGTGACTGGGATGCACTCAGAAGCCACTAGCAAATACAGACACACATCAGAAATTTATTAAATGCAAAAAACAAAAAAGGCCGCTGGGACTAGCAGCAGACATACACCATACTTAACACAACAATCCCCATAATCTTTCCCACGTATTGGAAAACATTCCATCGACTCACTGGCAATAACCCTGCTCCTCCACAACAACCATCCGTTACTTAACAACCAGAGGAAAGCTGACCACTTTTCATCCTTTCTCTCCAACTTTTTCTCCATTCCTGATGACACTCATTTTGATTACTCTGTGTTCCTCACTATCCACGAATGCATCAACACTGCTGTCCCACTCCTGGCTCCCAGCTTCAAATACTTGGACAACATACCATAAACAGAAAAAAATACACCAATCACAGCACATGACATAAAACAAATACTTCACAGAAAATGCAGCACACCCCTGGTCACCAACTGCATCACATATCGACATCTTAAAGAATGCCCCCTCTCCTTTCTAATCACTCTTGCAACCCTTCATACCACTATCTTCTCCACGGTATAATGGATCAAATTATTTTTTCTTCCTTCGCTTCTTTCTGTTTTTACATGTAAGCTATGTATATAAAAATTAACGTAAAGTAACAAGTTATTTTGTGTCAGAGATAATGTTTTGATACAAAAAAGGAGAAGAGATTCGCTCTTCAACTGATTAATTTCTGTATCTTCACCTGTTTGTTTCTATAAGTGGCAGCGGGCGGACTTGACTAGCTCCGCCGTGCCAGTATTGATTAAAAATGTGCATTCAAACTGTATATTAAAAGGTGTTACAAAAGTTATTAGGAACGTTTATTCATATATATATATATATATATATATATATAATTACATCAATAAAAACCCGTCCGTTCATCATTTCGCCGCGCCGAGAATCCTGCATCAGGTGGTTCGAAGCAGACAAGAGTAATTTGCGTGAGCAGCAGAGGGGCGATCCTGTATCAGCATTGTCATAATCAGCTCTATGCACAATGGAACTAATGAGAAGAAGAACGAAACTATGAATAATGAATATTGATCTTAAATGTATTGACATTGAAGGTCTGTTGATATTGTATTGTATTGCATTGTATGTTAACCGAGGACCTAGAAACGATGGAGAGGCTCCGTCCCCGCGCAGCAACAGCGGTGCATAACCCGACGACGACTACCGCAGTCCACTTCACCTCTCCGCCACCCCACACTGAACCACTCTTTCATGGTTATTGTGCGGTTCAGCCCCCCAGGTGGAATCCCCTCCCCTTCACCCCCCCCCCCCCCCCCCCCGCATCCCTTTCAGGGAAAGTCTCACACCAGGCGAGTGTAACCCCTATGTTTGCATGGTAGAGGAAAGGTTGTGTACGAGTACGTGGAGAACCTGTTTGTGCAGCAATCGCCGACATAGTGTAGCTGAGGCGGAATAAGGGGAACCAGCCCGCATTCGTCGAGGCAGATGGAAAACCGCCTAAAAACCATCAACAGGCTGGCCGGCTCTCCGGACCTCGACGCAAGTCCACACGGCTAACCAGGCGGGCCTGTTGATATTAGTACCAGTTAAAGTTCACCCAGGATATGTGTACCTTCCAATTATTCTATCCAATTAATTTTTTGAATTATCAAGCAGCAATTAATAATCAGTTTCCATTATTTCGTCCTCCCACATGACACTATTCAAAGGCGACTGTTTTAAGAGCGGCATTAAGCTGAATATGAACAGACCTGTCAATTGTTGAAATAATTTTTTTTGAGATAAATTATTCACTTTTATTATCACGAGAATCTGATGAAACCTTTGTTGCATTTGTTAGATGTCCGTGAGAATGGAAATAAGAAAAACACTGAAGGAGCAAATTAAAACTGAATTCTGCCTACAAACGAGAAGCGCCGGGAATGCTGGTTTCAGCGGTAAAGATAGGAAGCTGCTACGCTGTATCCTCATATGGCCGCACTTGGCGCCGTCTCTCTGGCAGTGGATAACCTGAATGAGATTTTCACTCTGCAGCGGAATGTGCGCTGATATGAAACTTCCTGGCAGATTAAAACTGTATGCCGGACCGAGACTCGAACTCGGGACCTTTGCCTTTCGCGGGCAAGTGCTCTACCAACCACGACTCACGCCCCGACCTCACAGCTTTACTTCTGCCAGTACCTCGTCTACTACCTTCCAAACTTTACAGAAGCTCTCCTGCGAAACTTGCAGTCTCGGTCCGGCACACAGTAGATAACCTCTTTTCCTTCCAATTAATATCCTTTACGGAAACTGCATTTCCATAGTAAAGAAGAAAATTTGTACAAAGTCATGATTAAAGTGCAAGATAAGTCACCGAATTCTATAAGACTGTATCAGATAATAATCAGGTTCATTAGTGAATACGCAGATAAATCTACTTTAGTTGAAAAGTACCGATACAGACAAAATTCCCTTTTTTTACATTTTTTTCATAATTTTGTTAAAACTATTCACAATGGAGTCAAAGGAAATGGCCATTGTTGAAAATTCATTACAAAATGCAATACGCCAAGATGTCGGAAATCCGGGCTTGGCAGCAGTAATGCGCCAACTCGTGAACAGGCCAATGACTTCAAAACAACGAGGTTGGCGTCACACTATCAAAAAATGATGACACTGGTAAGATAACTAATTATGATGTCACATTTATGACGCTAGATGAGACAATTTCTCATTTCTCACCAGTAAACATTTTTTCAAACGGTGAAACAGAAGCGCGCGACAGCGAAACTTCCTTTGATTATTTGCTCGCGACGTCGCGAACGCAAGAATAGGAAACAGTTTGTAAAAGCAATGTAAATATTAGAGAAACACACATTAGGAAAATATGGGACAGCAGTTTACACAGCGGTTCACAAAACATCAGGAAAATGTAGGACAACAGCTTACACAGCAAAATCAGGCATTTATCGATTTCAAGAATAGTATTACTCAACAGTTCAGTGAGGTGGGGAAAACTATACGCTCTGAATTATCTGATGAACTATCCCGCGCGACCGCTACGGTCGCAGGTTCGAATCCTGCCTCGGGCATGGATGCATGTGATGTCCTTAGGTTAGTTAGCTTTAAATAGCTCTACGTTCTGGGGGACTGATGACCTCAGATGTTAAGTCCCATAGTGCTCAGAGCCATTTTTTTTATGAACTATCCGGGAAGTTGACAGAGTTAGGTAAACAAGTAAAACAAGAAATAATTACCGACGTATCCCTCAATATAAATACGTTAACGGGAAAAGAATCATCCGTAGACGATAAACAGAAACAACTTGCAGGTGAGTTACAAAACCTTACTGAAGCATGTTCTCAAAGTCAGGAGACACTATCCCAAGTGGATGCGTCGGTAAAAAATGTGGCGAATGCAGTCAGCGAGCTGCAAGACGTGTGCAAAAACTTACCTATAGAAGTACGAAAGTTAAGTCTAAGAGTAGACCAGTTGAGTTTAGAGTCAAAATTTGCCAAAAACAGAGAGATAAGTTACGTGCAGATGTAAAGGGAATAAGTGAACAAGCTGCTGCTGGGATGCTGGGTAAGGGCAGCATCCTTGCTGAAAAGATAGTGTCAGAGTGAAAAATTTATGTAGATACTGTAGAAGAAGCTCTAAAGGAGAAAGGAGGTCGACTTCTAGCTAAAATAGAAGCAGAGGAAAGGTTACGAAGCAGTATGCTAAAACTACTGACACTCCAAAACAACATGTGACACAAAACAAACCCATGCTTTTAGAAAGGTTAGATACTTTCACTGGTTATCCACATTACGGGGTTAGCCCGTCGAATGAGAAGAGCGAAGGTTGTAGAATGCAACACTTGCCAGCAGCTGTACCTGTCCAAGAAGCGCAATTGTCATGCGCTACACCACAAGCGAACACAAACACGTCTGTCACTGACATCGCGATGTGTTTGTCAATATTACTTACAGATGAGGGTTTGCTTAGGCATCGACAATTTCCGGTATTTACATCTGAAGGGAAAAGAACAAACACTGTGGTCTTTATCAGAGCATTTCGAAATGTACCTGGACCGAAGCCCAGAAAATTAGATTTGTTGTTGGATACACACAGCGTGACGTTCTGCTATGGGCTACGGACATGGCGGAATGTCGTCACTGCTTTGAACGGTTTGAGAGAGCCTTTCTGGATAAATATTCCTCTGAGGCCGTACAAGAGAGGCTCAGACCTGAAGTATTCAACCCAGCTCCATTCAACAATAAAAATGGAAGCTTACGGGCACTGAAAAATATTTCAATAAAACCAGATACTGGACGAACCCGGTATCTCAAGTAGAAGTTCTGAAAATTTTAAAGAGCCGTCTTCCTGCCCACATTAGGGAAAAACTCATTACCATTCCGGAACACGACACCGAATACTTTCTATCTGTACTGGACTCAGTAGATTTGATGTACGAAGAGAGTCCTGTACAAACCAAGCTTGTTAATACGCAAATAGTGTCACTTAGATATACGGGCCAACAAGTAAACAATGGATTCGTAGTACAACACGGATGGCAACGTTACCAAACGCAGACCTATGGTAACGGTAACAGTAATCATAAAGGCAATGGACAAAGCCGTAAATTCAATAGCGGATATTTAGGATGCTGGAAAATCACATTCCAGAATTTATGTTGTTAGCTGATAAGGAATATTTTTGTTTGTATTTTTTCTTATATGTCAAAAGTGTAAACGAAAAGATTAATGGGAGTAGCAAGGAATAATTTCACTTTTATGTGTCTAGAGACGACTTACTGTAAGAACAACGCTTCGCCTTGCGCGTGGCTCTGTTGTAAACAAATAAACGAAACTTTTGAAACGTACGGTTGCGCGCAATGCAATACACAACTCGCCGCGACGTGGTGTCAGGGCGATGCAGCGCATGCGCATTGGGAAGCAAGGCAGTCAACAAACCGCAAGCGCGCCACAGAGGCAGTTGTGAGTGTTGGGGCACCCAAAACAAACGAACACTACGAGTTACAGCCTGCACTAGCATTTGTAAAGCCTATTGCATAAACAGGGACATAGAAAATGAAGGGAGAGTCTATACTGCAACAACGACTATCTACATAACACACACATACAAAGATAAACTAAGGGATTATATATACGGAAAGCGACCCAAAATTACGAAATATTTGGCTAAGTTAAGCTACTATATACATTATTTCTATATAAGTACAATATTTCCAAATTTAAGTATTGAAAGTACAAGCGCTAATTATATTTGATGGGCCAGAAAAGTCTTGCTGCAGGTAAACAAGCGAGTACAATGTAAGTGGCAAACTGAATAAGAGGTGGCACCACATCTATAATACACTTTATCTTTCAGATTTATAAGGCAAGTAGAGACGCACATACGACATTAAATAAGTTTTGTGATTGCATGACTTCACACTGAAGTGAATGAATACATGGTTGAATATACGAAAATGGTATTAGTAGCCATCGAGCCACTATACTCTTACCTATGAACATTTAGTTTTAAGTTAGTATTAAGTTTTTCTTCCAGGGAACGACGCATCGGCCCGTCCTAGAAAGTACCGCACCGGAAGAAAAGGACTGCGCCGGAAGATAAGTAAGGCACGAATGGATGCGTCAGTGTGAAAGTATGTGAAGAGGAAAACAGTTGCAGTGTGTCACATATCACGATGCCGAACTAAGTTTGAGAACTACCAAATAACCAAGGGGTCGAAACAAAGAAAATTGGTTTAAATGGCTCTGAGCACTATGGGACTTAACATCTGAGATCATCAGTCCCCTAGAACTTAGAACTACTTAAACCTCACTAACCGAAGGACATCACACACATCCATGCCCGAGGAAGGATTCGAACCTGCGACCGTAGAGACCGCGAGGTTTCAGGCTGAAGCGCCTAGAACCGCTCGGCCACAACGGCCGGCTCGAAACAAAACTATTGTGAGCATCGGCTACCCATGAAAGCGTCAAACACCTGATTTACATTGAAATTTTTATACACGTTTGTTACGTATGTAAACACTGTTTTACGCTCATTCTACGTAACATGTCGTATTGATGATACAACTCCATATACCTCAGCGTATGAAATGGTTATCCTTTATATAATGAATATAACAAGTAAATACTGAGCTGCAATTTTAAACACTAAATAAGTATTTCATATGATTGGTATCGTCAGATTTGAATTGTGTTTATAAACAAAAATCTGTTTTGTTCTTGGGATCACAGTTAAGTCTAGTAACGAGACGTAACTGACCACATAAATGCCTTTCCGTGGAATTTCCCCAACCCTGTAGTGTGTAGATCCTTTCGGAGAATGCTACAGAGGCGAGGCCATGCGCAGTTATCTGAGCGGCGCGTAACATCTATTGTAGCGACTATTTTTTACTTCTTCCATTTTTTGGAATTGACAAATATGCTCCGACAAGAAGTTACTTAAACTGAAATGAAATGTATGCCAATTTACGCCATGAAGGAAAACAGAATCTGTTATTGTCTGAATGTTACATGAAGAATATATAACCAAACGACAGTAAAATATGTACCCATATAGTTGGAATTGATCAGTGTGACGAAATTGTAATTTAACAAAATGAACTAAAACAAAACGACAAGCAGACTATAATGCATATAAGCGACGATATTGGCATGCCAACAGATGAACAGGATAAGTGTGTTTTGTAGTGGTATTTGTATTTTTTTAATTTTATGTGTATAGTGTGTGGAAAGGACACCACAGAAACTTTATGTAATGCAACTGTAGGAAACACGCTCAAAAACAAAGTGCAAAAACATACGAAACCAAGCTGCAAAATGTTAACTGTGCGTGTGATATACGTGAGTGTGCACGCGATGAGCTAAACATGACAATATTTCGTGTAACATGAATTTTCTGTGCTCGACAACGTAGTAAAAGCAGCAAGAATCTTACCCTGTCGACGGATGTCGGATGTATGGCTGTGATCCCCACTAAATAAGTGAGAACGACGAGGTGAAATAAATTCCTCGGGCCGCTGATAATGGAATCCAGTTGTCACCGCAACGAAGATTTCACAAAGGATCAGCCGCTGAACACGAGCTTCACGAATTTGTGCAGTGAAAGCTACTGTAAGCGCCTGAGACGAACACTCTGGCTTTGTACTAGACGTATGAGCCCGAGCTGGGACGATAACGACCGTTGCGCTGTGCGCACATGCTTTGCAAGCTAAACACTGGGTAGATGCTGAATGACAACAGTCGAACTATCCGGTTACAGTAAGCTTAACTTAGGAGAGAAAACTTACGTACGTATGTGTTAAAACAAGCTGACACGCCCATATAAATTGATAACTATACATGATGACTCCAAGGGCCGAAAATAAAGGATATGCCCATACCGGCCAGAGTTACCAACTCCCAAAAAGAGATCAGACACTGTGCACCTCTATATGACGTCAGTGCACAGTGGGGTCAATTATAATGGATCATATTATTTTTTCTTTCTTCGTTTTTTTTTCTATTTATAAATGTAAGCCATATATATATATATATATATATATATATATATATATATATATATATATATATATATATATATAAAAATTAATGTAAAGTAACAAGTTTTTTGTGCCAGAAACAATGTTTTGATACAAAAAAGAACAGAGACACGTTCTTCAATTGATTAATTTGCGTATTTTCACCTGTTTGTTTCTATAAGTGGTAGCGGGCAGACGTATGACTGGCTCCGCAATGCCAGTATTGTTTAAAAATGTGCATTCCAACCGTATATTAAAAGATGTTACAAAAGTTATTAGGAAGGCAGGTTTATTCATATATACCTATAATTACATCGATAAAACCATGTCTGTTTACCGTTTCGCTCGCGCCGAGAACCTTGCATCAGGAGGTTCGAAGCAGACAAGAAGAATTTGCGTGAGCACCAGAGGGGCGCTCCTGTATCAGCATTGTCATAATCAGCTCTATGCTCAATGGAACTAATGAGAAGAAGTACATAACTTTAAATAATGAATATTGATCTTAAATGTATTGACATTGAAGGTCTGTTGATATTAGTACCAGTTGAAGTTCACCCAGGATATGTGCACCTACCAATTTCTTTCAATTATTCTTTCCAATTAATTTTTTTAATTATTCAACCAGCAATTAATAATAAAGTTCCAGTATTTCGTCCCACCACTTCCATATGGCACTATTCAACAGGTTACTATCCTGAGCTGTGGAAAACCTCTAAAATCCTACTTTTCCTCAAACTACTTCCCCATCTGCCTCATCTCAGTGTTCATCCAGGTCTTTGAATCCATCGTGCCTGATGAATCCTTCAACACTTGAGCCAACACCACCTTCTTGCTGTTAATGTGTGTGCCTTCTGTGCCTATTTCTACTCTGATGACCAGATCCTGCATCTCAACCATCTCCTATCCCACCACCTCTGTTCCTATATATTCTCCCATTACCAAGAGAAAGCCTACAACTGAGAATGGCATTTCAGTCTCCTTACCAAATTCCGGAAATACACGCAGTTAACTACATCTACCTTAATACATCCTTCCCGTTGAACCGCTCATCCTTTGTGACTATTAACAACACCCATTTCTGTACCTTCCACCCCACTCCATAAGGGCCCCATGTCTCCATCCTCTTTCCTCTCCTTAATCTCCTCTACACTGCTGATATGCCCAAAACACCCCCATCAATCCACCTCCTCCAGTATGCTGATGATACCGATTTCCACGCTCTCTATCCTACACTCAAGAAATCCCAACGATCCCTCCAAATCCACCTCAGCCACTTTATCTCCTGTTGTAACCAATGGCTCCCTCAGATCAGCCACTCCAAAATCCAGGCAATAATTATAAGGACGCCCTTCCCTCACACACCTTCCACCTCCATGGCTTCCAGCTTACCATTTGCGAGCATCCTATCTAGTTAACTAACACACTACAATATTTTGGACTAATCCTCGACCAGCAACTAATGTGGAACCTCACCTACTAACCATCCACCAGAACGTCCACAATAGACTAAAACTACTGACAGAACTGAACCTACTGACAGAACTGAACTTGGGGATTACATCTCTCCACTATTCTCCACACCTACAAAAACCTGGTCTCACCCATCCACTGCTGCACAAAATTGCAGGGATTTATTCCTCATCAAAGTTCTATAATCCTCGAACACCATGCACTGTATGTCAGTTCCTGCATTCATTTAGCTTCCCCTACATGGATCCTCTACCATCTCATGATATTCCCACCCCTGCTCACCCACATCGAACACCTCCACATCTTCTATACCATCTGCAAACTAGATTCCAGCAACCTCATTGTCTCCCCTCTGCCGCACATTCGCAAATACATCCTTCCATTCCTGCACCTACACATAGTCCATTTTCTAGCCCATCATAATTTCAACCAAGTCCCTCTCCCAACAACGAGATCCAATATTTATCCCTCCTACCAACTCGAACTCTTCCTCACCTATTTCACTCCACATCAGGTCTCCTCTCTCCTTCCTCCTCTTCATCCATCCCCATCTCCTTCCTCTTGTAACCACTACCCTACCTACATACCACACTCTGCTCATCCTCTGTCTTTCCCATCATCTGTATTTCCCAATATCCACCTCAACTCCTACCTGTCGTCTCCACAGTTTTCCTACCCAACAGACCCCTATATTTTTACCCACACCCCTCAACCCTGTGGAACATATTTTCTCCTCCCATGATACTTCTCATCCTGTGCAGGTTCTTTAGCTTTTAAATGAAGGTGCAGTACCTCAGTGTTTTTTATCAGAAGATAAATGAATGTAAGTATTTTGGTTTTTTTAGTTGCCCATCTTTGATTTTTAATTAAAAATAGAGAAACAGCCCTTACGTTTGTTTTTCATACTCATAAATTTTTTTCTTTCGCTTGGCTGAAGGATGGAATATTGTACCGCTGACAGTCCATCTCATGGTATTAATTTTGCTACACGTGTTTATAGTTTTATTCATTTCAAACATCATTAATGGTTGCATTTTTTATTTACATCTGGAAGTTTGGTCTGCTTACACATTTCCAGATATTCCTGCGTCTGGCACAAATGCTTTTCGAATAATTTCGCATTGGCTTGCAGTACTACATTTTTATTTACGTCCAACACGAAAAGAATTACACTAATAATATTTCTCTACGTTCCACTGCCACACGTTTAGCTAGTAAAACGTAACGCGTGAGCGCGTATGGTAAAATATACACTCATGTTTCAGTCGTTTCAAAGATGGATCTTACATACCTTAAATCGTTGTAAACAACAACGCATACTACGAACAGTCAGATAAAGAATACTATAAATGATGATGTCCATCTTCATATGCGACCATTTTAGCTCCCAGTTCTCTTGGAATTGTGGAACAACGTTCTGTGTTGGGATATCTGTATCTATTGTTTCCCAAGAATTATCATTCTGCCATCCGCCAGCAAAGATAAAATTGTTTGCTGAGATTTAGTACAACTCTTTAGAGAAACCGAATAAAGATTTTCAGTGTAAGCCTGCAAACTATTGGCGATGTCATTGGTAAGTCGCAGTTGCAAAAAGAACGCTTTGGCGGTCATATGCTGAACTCACAGTCGCATCCTCCTTATAACAGGCTGATTGCAACTCCAGCCCGATTTAATATTTCAGAAACGTCTGCACAATGTACTATTTTCCTGGTGTCTGCAAGGAGTTGCCACACTCACATACCGTGTTAAAAATGTCACAGGAACGGACAACAGGGGGCGCTGTAATCGTAAAGGACATGTCGTTCGCGTTTCCAATAATGTTGTGAGATATTGCTTAGTTCAGGAAACACTTCGATGTTTAGAATACGTAAAAAGCTGCTAGGAAAAGCACTAAAGCGAAGAGGCCATCATCCTCGAGGTAGCGTACCTTACCAGCCAGACGGCGATTTTATAGTTTCCGCAGTCGCAGAAAGTCGTTATACTTCTGAGAAGCCGGCGGATGTAAAACTCGCGTAAAATGAGGTGGAGAGCAACCGAGTGACATCTACCGAGATTATAGACAAACGTTGTTTAGACCTAGTTTACAATGGTAGACCTGTTAGATTAATAGAGCTGTAAAAACAATTTGTATAGCTTATGTTGTGTATGATTCCGTTATAGGAAGAATAAATGTTGATTTTTCAGTCTTTATTTTTGTTTATCATGAATTTTCTGTGTATGATATAATCAGTGCTGAAAATCTAATTAGTATATAATAATAAACTGTGATTGGCAAGAAGAAATGGGCTACAGGATAGTGCAGCTGCTGTCGTCTTAGGAGCCGGCCGCGGTGGTATAGCGGTTCTAGGCGCTCAGTCCGGAGCCGCGCGACTGCTACGGTCGCAGGTTCGAATCCTGCCTCGGGCATGGATGTGTGTGATGTTCTTAGGTTAGTTAGGTTTAAGTAGTTCTAAGTTCTAGGGGACTGATGACCATAGATGTGTGGCATCTGCATAGGAAAGAGGCCCCAAGTGCGAGTGGACAGTGTGGCTGCCCCAGCCGTCCAGAGAGCGCAGAGTTCTCGTGGTCAAGAGGAACTGGAGACATGGCCCAGTGGTTGTGCACCATTGGGTCCGCTGGATCACACCATTGGGTCTGCCGGATCCCACACGACCGCTATTGGCATCTGGTGGAGACTTGCAATTTCGCTGCCAGCTCTGAGATGTCGGTTGGGTGATATCGATAGTGATATAACAGTTTATATTAAGAATTAAGTGTACTCGAAAGGGAGGAATCTATTAACACAGAAGCTGCGCTTATCATCATGAACTCTGCCGCTACATGATGCATCATACTGTTTGTAGTTAATTTAACAGTTTTATTATACTGTAATAATACCCGTGTTTGCAGTATTTATTCAGAGATGAAGAGGCTCGCACAGGATAGAGTAACATGGAGAACTGCATCAAGCCAGTCTTTGGACTGAAGACCACAACAACAACAACAACAACTACTACTACTACTTTCTTTCTTATTATTAATTTTCAGTCGCAGATATCTGACGAACACTGAAGGATATATTTACCGCCACACTACATTATAACGTTTCCAGATTTAAAACCCACCTGGTTAACGGTCTTCCACCTCACCACACAGTTGGGGGCTATATCACATCTGTTGCGGAGCATTCTTGTTATGAAATAACTAATGGTTAATGGATGTAATGAACCTCTTTAGAATTGTATGCAGTCTCTTCTTGGCCACACTAGGATCAAGAGCAATTTTTAATAAATGAATCAAAACTTTCTATTACATGACTTACTGTTAAATATATCTGGTGAAAATAAACCCAGCTGAAGTATTTGTGAAAATATGTGTGTACTGTTAGATGTGTCTAGAAACCAAATTATGGTATTTCAGTTGTGTCTGTTGTAAGATTTTAATCAGTTGGTTACATATGAGTGGTTCAGAGCACAAGTGGAGTAACTCCACCTACGATAGTTTTAGTAAGAGGAGCATTCATTAAGAAGAGTATAAACAATTATTAATGTTAATAATTTATTTGTATTGATAAATACAGGATAGTACGCACTAAAGTCTCTCTAAATATATTAACAAAACAGAGTATCTTACAGGCAATGCATAGGAAATGACTTGTTAAACAAAAAAGAAAGGAGTTACTTAGTTTGTGCACTGAACACTTATCAGTCATCCACTGTAACTTCAAGTACATTGCGTGAATACAGGTTCGTCGCCTTGTCCGAAATCTGATCCTGGGAATCTGAACGACGAGAGGACGTCTTCATAGGCAAGTTCATGGACAATGCATGATACACAGGAGGAATAAATTTTAGAAGATCAAACATATCCTTCTTTTTGTCGGTTATTACCGCCTGCCTGGTCTTATAAAGTCTTCCTTGCGTCACTGATGCAAGACTTTGAAGAGGTCTCCCTAACATGTGCTTACGAAAATCCACCTCACGAAATTCTTCACTTTGACAGAAACTTGATTTAAGCCTCATAGAAAATGGCACTGCCCATTCAAATCTACCCATTCCATCTCATTAGCAGCCAGTTTAATGGATGCCCATCAGTAGCCCTTTACCAGATCACTGTGATGTCTAGTAGCTCTGTCGTTGGTACAGAATCATTAAACGAACAATAAAAGGCTTTTTATTTTTACACTCTTGGATAATACCCACCCAATTACCAGATTAATAAATATATTGTTTTTTTGCTATTGGCTAATTCAATCAGACCAAAGGCTGCATCATTAGGCAGGTAGCTATGGCCAGGTATCATAAATTTGTGGTTTATTACTTCCATTTTCATGTCTGGGTCTTGCACTAATTTCATCAAGGGAACACACATGTTACAATTACAGTTCTGCCCTGTACATGAATCAGCTTTTCTTTGAACTGATTTTGACTGAACAAGTTCCCGAATATACACATTCTGTCTGGAGTGGTCTGCTAATTTCCAAAAATTTTCGAATATTTCTTTCCTCTTACTTGCCTCAATTTTTGAATTACATTCCCTCCTGCAGTTATACTTCTTGTCCTCAAATAACTTTTCTGGAACGTTGTTTCCACTGTGAGATATATACGACTGTCCACTGTTCCTGTAATTCTTACGGATGTTCCATTTCCATGCATTGCGAGATTGGATCCTTTTATGCCCCCTGTGCAATTCCTCAGAATCTAAAAGTATAATAAATAAAATTTCATCAAATACTGTAGTTCCGTGCTACAACGCAGTTATTGTAGGTTCATAGTATAAACAATATCTAATTGTTATAAATTGCACTTGTCTTCAGGTTTGTATGTAACTGAAAAATGCAGCACCCTTTGTACAGGTTAGGTTAGAAATTGTATCTTATTCATTTTGGCTACATATAGAATATTATTAATTATTATTGGTGTGACTTACCTGTTATGGTATCATTCTTAGGAACATTTTCCTCGCTGTCTGGTGGATACTCTGAACAGCAGTCCGTAATATGGTCACTACAACGAACTTCACATTCCATCTTCTACCAATGCGCAAGGACATAATACATTGTGCTCTGAACAAAGGTGGGAAACAAAGCAGTAGCACAGTGCAGCACTCTGTGCACAGATGATGAAACCTCAGAGATGTGTACCTAAAGCTCTAAACTGTAGCTGTCTCTCTGTTAACGAATGTCTCTGTAACTCGTTTTCAACGAAAAGTGGAGTTACGCCACTTGTGCTCAAAACCCCTCGTAAATGTGAAAATGTCTTTGAATTGTGATGTGCGTGAAAAGGCAGAAATAATATCTTTCTTCTCGTGTATTGTGAGAATTATAATCAACTTGTTACATATATTTGAAGAAGTCTTTGAACTGTAGTAAGTGTGAAAAGTTAGATATAATATCTTTGTTTTGTAATACTTCACAGAGGTGGATTTCGAAAACAGTACTTACGTGATTCAAAGATCAGAATGAGCTGTAAACTGAATGTGGATGTAAAATACGTATTCCTATTACCTGAAAATAGCGATATTGATACAGGAATGTTAAAAACTTGATTTAGAGTATAACTTATAACGCACAAACCAGCGGTTAACCAATTTCGTACACATCGTCGGTTGCGTAGGCAAAAAAACAAAATCAACAATTAAATATTAAGATAACTCCGGATAGGTAAAACAGAGCAGGATTTTTCTATCTTATTATATTCTTCCTCAAATGAGGCAAACCTGCAAACAATAGTTTCGTTAACGAGTAATGGAGATGGGACAGCACAGGTCGGTTTGAAGAATTTCATGGACAGACCCACCTAATATTAAGCAAATGTAACGTCGCAAAGACATCGGGAAGCGCAAACATGCGCACTAATTTATTTTTCTTTTTACTGTAAAGAACTTCACATCTGTATAACTTATGTACATTTATTTTGTCAAATGTAATTATAATTTCATAAATAACATTTCCAAAGATATTACGGCAGTCAGCCTCTGGCTGATTGCGATCGATTATAATACCTTTTTTTGTTTCAGAAAGTAAGTGAAGAGCGTTCCTGCTAATATTTCACTCTTTTGTTTGTTAGCTTTTGTACTGATAGAATGCACTATAGCTGCCTTCTTTGGGTACCAGTAACTAATCTTTCTTGTGCGTAAACAAATGTGATGTAAGTGTGCCCTTAGAACTATTTGTAATTTAATTAATGTAAATTAGTTAAGTCTCATGAGTTCCCATTTTAACAGTTATCCTAATAGATATAAGACATAGAAATTTATAATTGTGACAGTAAACGAACCGTAAGAGCTTAACGGATCGTGACATGGGGACGCATTGGCCGAACACAATTAATATTCTTCATTTGGAAATTGTTACAGCGTCCCTGAGATTAACTGCCAGTCAACACGAAGCGATTCGTAAACCTGAATGCAAGCGGGGAATCTTAAATGATCTGGCCACAGTCTCCAAGCTATGATTCCATTTCGCCCGTAGATAATAGATACCGGCCCCGCAAAACTGAGGGTGGTGTTATAAGATGTAATGTGCTTTAAATTTTAATGCATTTCTCTATAAGTGAATCTGGCCACTAACAAAAAAGCGTTATGATCAGCCACATAGGAAACCATTTGAATTTCATAAAGTAAGAGAAAAAGCAAGTTTCAGAGTTAGATGTAGTTGGTATAGCCCAGTGGTCTGTCCGCAACTAGTTACTTGTACTAGGATATTTAGTACCAAAATGCGTCGAAGAGGTGCAACATTTTACTCGAAAAAGATTCTAAAAAGGTGTCAATTCCAAAAGCGAAAACTTATAATGGAATGTATATCATTATGACTGATCATTATACCATAAAGTAACCAGAAGGACTTGCAGAAACATTGAAAAGTCTCGTGCAGTACACCAGTGAACACATTGAGCTACTTCGTCGTTAATTGAGAAACATGTTGAAATAAATAACATTTGGTACTTGCAATATAACACGTCAAATATTTTTTAATAGAAAAGGAAAGTTCTGTATCAACAGACAGAAGAGGTACATGTTTATTTTTAAACTATAATCAACGTTATTTTTCGTTGCCACATTCTGCGCATCAAAATTTTTGGCTAAATTTTGCTCGAGCTTCCCTTTTCCAATATTTTCAAGCGCATCCTGCATGTCTGTCAAAATGGTCCACCAGCATGAAAGCCTGTCAAAATATATCGCCGATATTTGCAGTTTATTAGCGATGATGAAAAACATTTGTTTTCGGTCGGCTAACGCAAATTTTCAGTATAAATCTTCCACATAAAAGCCCGTTTTAGTGTATTGCAACCTTTACTGAGCGGGTGTTATCTCGATGCAAGGTGAACATAAGCTTACATTCATAAATAAAAAAATGAAGTATTTTTGGAAAAATGTTATTTTTATGCTTGGTGTATATCTTCGAAGTTTGTAAACTTCTAATACACATTTAATGCAGCTTACTGAGTGTACCCAATACAGTCACTGATATCAGTCGTTACTTATTGCAAATTGTTCCCTTTTATTTTTCAGCAGGAGTACAGTTGGTAGTATATTGTTCTGACGTTTTTAATTTACCTTGTCGGAGTAGTCTTAATGTCTCCGTATGGTAAGGTTTAAGGCGTTCTAAAAAGCTGCAAATCCCAGAAAATGAGCCCTCTGTTGCCGAACGCCGGACTCGGAACGACCAATTTTATGAGGTAGCAGCAGCTGACAGCTGCTAAAAGTAGCAGTAAAACAGAGGTGACTCGCCTTTTACAGAGCGTTACCCGAGTAATACAGCGGGGCCGAAACGGCACAGCTGTTAACTTGCTCCGGCACAGTTGAACTAGTTCCTCATTCTCCGTTCTGTTTTCCCTCTTGTAGAGGAACACATCTCTGCAATTACGACAAGGATAATAAAACATGTGAGGGAGGGGAGGAGAGGGACGGGTTGAAAAGCTTTTGGCTTTTTGAATGGAAAGAACTACCTCAAAGTGCTGATGTGAATGTAATTCTTCCACTCTTCACACCGCCATTCTGTTGCACTTGTTACGTCGTTGTTGCAGCTTGCCTACTCAAGTCAAAAAGAAATCATGAGATTCACGGACAAATCAGCTCTCAGCAGTAAGCTTCACACCTTCAAGGTCACTCTTCAGGTTGGAAAATCAATGTTCTCGTGAAGGGCCAGGTCAAGTAAAGAAGGCAATGGCCGACCTCCTGGAAACCCAAAGTTTTTAGTATAGCAGCCATAATTTTGGACGTTTACGAAAATGCATTTTCCTGTAACAACACGATCCCTTTCATAAACTTTCCATGAAGTTTCATCTTAACTGCGTCCTTTGCCTTGTCGAGGAATATGGCATATTACTCTTCAGTTATACAACAGTCGTGAGACAGGTAGTCCGCCGACAGCATATCTTCTAGGAAAAGGAAGTGTGAATTTTGAGACGATTGCTGGCTGAGTAACTTTTTCGGTCTCGGGGACTTAATTCCTTCAACGGTTCCTTGGTTCCAATATCATAAATATGAAGGTGGTTTCATTCCCAGTCACTAATAAAGCAAAAAAAAAAATATCCTTTGCAGAATCAAAATGAGGCAAAACAGTTCTGGATGTCTCAATTAATTCTTTCTTCTGTTCTCTGTTCAAACATTTCGGTACTAAATCGCTGGAAGCTTCATTTATGGCATGTTTTCTATTTGAGGCACAGACATAACGACAGGTTGAGGATGGTAAATATTTTCTTCAACAAAAGCTATTGATTGTGTGTAGCATGCAATCCTTTTGTGGAACTTGGAATGAAATGGGAGTAGGAAAAAAGCTCAGTAATGGTTCGCTTCACAACTGGAAAGCAGGTTGTAGAAGACTGTTCTTCGGTGTCAACAAACAGAGAAGACGAGTCTGAATGCGACTGGGACTAAGTTCGTGTGAGGTGGGGCATGGAGAGTGAGGGAGCGGGTGCCACACGGTTCCATTCTAAGCTCGTTGCTTTTTTTGTATGCAGATAATAAGTATTAATATTGTGAAAGACAGGGAAACGTAATGTAAATGATGTAGCTAATAGGATAATTAGTTACATCAGCAAGTGGCTTTCAGAGAACGCGTTACTGTTTAGTTACAACGAAACATAATGCGTACAGTTAATGACACGGAACTCTTGTAAAAACGAAATTTTGCTGTGCAAAGGTGGTCAAATAGTCATTGAAGTCGACTATTTAAATTCTTAGGATTGACAGCAGATGGAAAGATTCCTTGGAAGTATGTAGTTCAAGATCATATGCAGATAATGAATGCTGCTCTCATCACTATAAGAATGATCTCCACTGTCTGTGACAATGAAACGCGAAGTCAGCTAACTTTGCTCAGTTTCACTGTTATGTCGAGCTGTACTATCTTTTGGGGCAAACCTGGTGCACTCATCAGTAATATTCTAGTCCCAGAAAAGAGCGGTAAGACTCTGAAGAAACCGGTTCTCAAAGATCTACTTTGGGTAATTGTAACCGTGAATTTCGATTACTTGAACTCAGATCAAACTGCTTTACTTCACAAACTTAACGAAAGTAACCACGTCAGAGTTTGACAATAAGCTTCACCAGAACACGTAACACGAAAACACCCAAAAATAAATTCATGAATAGTTGTGAAAATGGATATAATTTTGTTCAGTTTTAACTGAAAGAGCTAAATAATTTCACATTTGGTAATGAGGATGACGTAATATGACGTCTTATTGAATGTAAGAAGAAGGGATCGGTTGGTAGGACATGTTCTGAGGCATCAAGGGATCACCAATTTAGTATTGGAGGGCAGCGTGGAGGGTAAAAACCGTAGAGGGAGACCAATAGATGAATACACTAAGCAGATTCAGAAGGATGTAGGATGCAGTAGGTACTGGGAGATGAAGCTTTCGCAGGTTAGAGTAGCATGGAGAGCTGCATCAAACCAGTCTCACGACTGAAGACCACAACAACAACAACTAAATGTAAACGCAGTTTACATAGTTGACGACAGCTGTCAAAATCAAACATTAGGATGGTAGCGTGCCGTCTAACAATAGAGATGGAGCAGATTTTTGCTATGATTAGTCGGCGCCCGGAATTTAATGGCGTACGCTGCAAGTTACGCGGTCTGACACATACCCCCATCCAAAATACGTTAATACGCCTGATAAAACATTACCAGCATAAATGAAAATACACCTTCCAAAAGAATACATAAACACATGCAGTAACAACTACAACAAAATAAAGGAGAAAGGTGGAGGTATAAAATAGCAACAACTACTATTTATGGTAGGTCACCAGGGTCAACACAGACTGAATTACGCTTCACTGAAATTACGTTCATTTCTAAGGAAAGCATGTGTGGAGAAAAGATTGTCAGAAATGACACAAAAATTAGATTTAAAACTACACGAAGTTCTTTGAGTCTTTACAGGAGGAGACTGGCGTTGCACCGTATCTGCTTGTAGACGATACGTCGTGACGTCAGCGGTGGTTCGTTGGTACCGGCGACGTAATTATTATGACTCTACTAGTCATGAAATTGTCATGGACACATCTTCTTGATTAGTATAGGCTTCACCATGCAACGGTATTATCCTCCTTCGCGTTTTTGTCGTCAATGGCTAGTCGGACGTAATCGTTGTTGTGTGAATTGTTTCGTATGTGAGCGATTACAACGTTCCATATATACACGTCTCCTTATCTAACGTTCCGTACACTGTTTTTAAAACAGTGTAGTATTTAATTCCACCCTCTGATCGCAATATTACATTCCGTACACGCTTAGCAATCACGATAGGTAATTCACAGATCCGAAAACAGTGCCACAAGTCACAATCAGTTTGCAAGTCTCCATGGCGACCGTTAATGTTTCAGCGCTAGAGACAGCTCATTAAGTTGCACACTAGATAATAAATTCAAAGTACATTAGTTCATGCAGTTTGGTTAGCTGCAAACGGTTCACTTCTCACAACGACAATCCGAGTCAATCCACGCAAGCATTGTCACTGTTGTTCATAGTGCTCCACGAAACTCCCAGTGCTCACACATTTCGTTCCATAACGTCACGCTGAAGTTTAATTTGTTACCGAATAACAAGTAGGCAGCCATGAATTTTCGCGCGATTCTGTCCAGCGCGATTATATAACATACGTACGCCACGATACTGCATACCTATGAACAGTCTAATATAACCAGTCGCGACACTCCGTCTCGTTTTTGTTACTCCCAGTGATAACAGCGCCCCAAGCGGACAGCAAGAGACACTACTGAAAATGACATAGCATGAGAGCCAATACTAACTTTTGTATTAATTTGTAACGTAATATGTAGTCATAAAAATTGATGATAACTAAAAAGTTACACCACAGTTTTGATTATTTAGTGTCCTAAGGACAGTGGGAGATACGAAACGGTGCATTACGGGGCAGTTTATTTACGATCGTCTTGTAACGTACAGATGCTTACTGAATAAAGTCGTTTTCCTTTAATGAAAAGAAAAATTGTTAGTAGACACCGGATGGGGTTGGGTTGTTTTGGGGAAAGAGACTAAACTGCGAGGTCATCGGTCTCATCGGTTTTAGGGAAGGACGGGGAAGGAAGTCGGCCGTGCCCTTTCAAAGGAACCATCCCGGCATTTGCCTGGAGCGATTTAGGGAAATCACGGAAAACCTAAATCAGGATGGCCGGACGCGGGATTGAACCGTCGTCCTCCCGAATGCGAGTCCAGTGTGACACCAGATGACCTGTGCTTTACAGAATGACGTCGTATATCTATTCAACAAAGCTGAGTTTTGTTCGCTACACTTTCAGACAAAGCAGTGAATCTGGAACATACACTGGAGAGCCAAAGAAACTGGTACACCTGCCTTATATCGTGTGGGACTCCGCGAGCACGTAGAAGTGCTGCAGCACGACGTGGAATAGACTCTACATCTACATCTACATCTATACTCCGCGAGCCACCTTACGGTGTGTGGCGGAGGGTACTTATTGTACCACTATCTGATCCCCCCTTCCCTGTTCCATTCACGAACTGTGTGTGGGAAGAACGACTGCTTGTAAGTCTCCGTATTTGCTCTAATTTCTCGGATCTTTTCGTTGTGATCATTACGCGAGATATATGTGGGCGGTAGTAATATGTTGCTCATCTCTTCCCGGAATGTGCTCTCTCGTAATTTCGATAATAAACCTCTCCGTATTGCGTAACGCCTTTCTTGAAGTGTCCGCCACTGGAGCTTGTTCAGCATCTCCGTAACGCTCTCGCGCTGACTAAATGTCCCCATGACGAATCGCGCTGCTTTTCGCTGGATCATGTCTATCTCTTCTATTAATCCAACCTGGTAAGGGTCCCATACTGATGAGCAATACTCAAGAATCGGACGAACAAGCGTTTTGTAAGCTACTTCTTTCGTCGATGAGTCACATTTTCTTAGAATTCTTCCTATGAATCTCAACCTGGCGCCTGCTTTTCCCACTATTTGTTTTATGTGATCATTCCACTTCAGATCGCTCCGGATAGTAACTCCTAAGTATTTTACGGTCGTTACCGCTTCCAATGATTTACCACCTATGGCATAATCGTACTGGAATGGATTTCTGCCCCTATGTATGCGCATTATATTACATTTATCTACGTTTAGGGAAAGCTGCCAGCTGTCGCACCATGCATTAATCCTCTGCAGGTCCTCCTGGAGTACGTACGAGTCTTCTGATGTTGCTACTTTCTTGTAGACAACCGTGTCATCTGCAAATAGCCTCACGGAGCTACCGATGTTGTCAACTAAGTCATTTATGTATATTGTAAACAATAAAGGTCCTATCACGCTTCCCTGCGGTACTCCCGAAATTACCTCTACATCTGCAGATTTTGAACCGTTAAGAATGACATGTTGTGTTCTATCTTCTGGGAAATCCTGAATCCAATCACAAACCTGGTCCGATATTCCGTAAGCTCGTATTTTTTTCACTAAAAGTAAGTGCGGAACCGTATCAAATGCCTTCCTGAAGTCCAGGAATACGGCATCAATCTGCTCGCCAGTGTCTACGGCACTGTGAATTTCTTGGGCAAATAGGGCGAGCTGAGTTTCACATGATCTCTGTTTGCGGAATCCATGTTGGTTATGATGAAGGAGATTTGTATTATCTAAGAACGTCATAATACGAGAACACAAAACATGTTCCATTATTCTACAACAGATTGACGTAAGCGAAATAGGCCTATAATTATTCGCATCTGATTTATGACCCTTCTTGAAAATGGGAACGACCTGCGCTTTCTTCCAGTCGCTAGGTACTTTACGTTCTTCCAGCGATCTACGATAAATTGCTGATAGAAAGGGGGCAAGTTCTTTAGCATAATCACTGTAGAATCTTAAGGGTATCTCGTCTGGTCCGGATGCTTTTCCGCTACTAAGTGATAGCAGTTGTTTTTCAATTCCGATATCGTTTATTTCAATATTTTCCATTTTGGCGTCCGTGCGACGGCTGAAGTCAGGGACCGTGTTACGATTTTCCGCAGTGAAACAGTTTCGGAACACTGAATTCAGTATTTCTGCCTTTCTTCGGTCGTCCTCTGTTTCGGTGCCATCGTGGTCAACGAGTGACTGAATAGGGGATTTAGATCCGCTTACCGATTTTACATATGACCAAAACTTTTTAGGGTTCTTGTTTAGATTGTTTGCCAATGTTTTATGTTCGAATTCGTTGAATGCTTCTCTCATTGCTCTCTTTACGCTCTTTTTCGCTTCGTTCAGCTTTTCCTTATCAGCTATGATTCGACTACTCTTAAACCTATGATGAAGCTTTCTTTGTTTCCGTAGTACCTTTCGTACATGATTGTTATACCACGGTGGATCTTTCCCCTCGCTTTGGACCTTAGTCGGTACGAACTTATCTAAGGCGTACTGGACGATGTTTCTGAATTTTTTCCATTTTTGTTCCACATCCTCTTCCTCAGAAATGAACGTTTGATGGTGGTCACTCAGATATTCTGCGATTTGTGCCCTATCACTCTTGTTAAGCAAATATATTTTCCTTCCTTTCTTGGCATTTCTTATTACACTTGTAGTCATTGATGCAACCACTGACTTATGATCACTGATACCCTCTTCTACATTCACGGAGTCGAAAAGTTCCGGTCTATTTGTTGCTATGAGGTCTAAAACGTTAGCTTCACGAGTTGGTTCTCTAACTATCTGCTCGAAGTAATTCTCGGACAAGGCAGTCAGGATAATGTCACAAGAGTCTCTGTCCCTGGCTCCAGTTCTGATTGTGTGACTATCCCATTCTATACCTGGTAGATTGAAGTCTCCCCCTATTACAATAGTATGATCACGAAACTTCTTCACGACGTTCTGCAGGTTCTCTCTGAGGCGCTCAACTACTACGGTTGCTGATGCAGGTGGTCTATAGAAGCAGCCGACTATCATATCTGACCCATCTTTGATACTTAACCCAGATTATTTCACATTCGCATTCGCTAATAAATTCACTGGATATTATTGAATTCTTTACTGCTATAAATACTCCTCCACCATTGGCGTTTATCCTATCCTTGCGGTATATATTCCATTCTGTGTCTAGGATTTCGTTACTGTTCACTTCCGGTTTTAACCAACTTTCCGTTCCTAATACTATATGCGCACTATTTCCTTCAATAAGAGATACTAATTCAGGAACCTTGCCCTGGATACTCCTGCAGTTTACCAATATTACGTTAACTTTTCCTATTTTTGGTCTCTGAGGACGGACTTTCTTTATCAACGATGATAATGTCCTCTCTGAAATAGTGCTGGAGGGAATTGACACCATGAATCCTGCAGGGCTGTCCACAAATCCGTAAGAGTACGTTGGAGGTGGAGATCTCTTCTGAACAGCACGTTGCAAGGCATCACAGATATGCTCAATAATGTTCATGTCTGGGAGTCTGGTGGGCAGCGGGAGTGTTTAAACTCAGAAGAGTGTTCCTGGAGTCACTCTAGCAATCCTGGAAGTGTGCTGTGCTGTGAGTCAAGAGACAATGACGGGATACAAAGAGGTAATGACAATGAGATGGGGAGAATGGGTGAGTGTGAATGGGCAAGTTAAGGTGGATGGGTACGAGTGACTTCACCGATGGACTAATGGGTGTGAGCTACCCTTACGGGGAAAAAATCGCAGCACCAGGAAGGAGTTGTACAACATATACGAAAGTTGATAGGCGTGTTTCTAAATTTGAAAGAGGATGTCTATTCAAATTTCGTGGCAGTCGCATAACAGTGGGGATAGACGTGTCATATGAGGATGCAAATCAGCTTTGTTTTAAATACACGCTGTAACAATCGTGAGCATTATCTTCAAAATTGGGCGTGATGAATTGATGTTAGTCAAGAATGCCTTTAAGGCGACAAAGACGCCACTATTAACACCTCACTGAGTTTGAACGAGGTCGCGTAATAGGGCTACGAAAAGCGATATTGTGGAAAGACTTTGCAGGAATATAGAGACTGTACATCACTGGTGGCCACAAGAATGTACTGTCGCAAGAAGATCGGGCTCCGGACGGTCACGTGGCATTACCCACAGGAAAGATCATCGTACTACATCTGCAGCAGCAATTTGAGCAGCTGTTGGTTCCACAGTGATACAATGAACTGTTATAAATCGGTTACTTCAAGGACAGTTTCCAGCCAGACGCCCTGTAGTGTGTATTCCGCTAACCCGCGACTTCAGTGGTGTCAATCGAGAGCTTGTTGGAGGCCATGGTGGAGGTTTTTTGTGTTTCTTGATAAAATCTGGTTCTGCCTCGGTGCCAATGGGGACATGAGTTGGTTAGGAGGAGGTCAGTTGAGGGCCTGCAACAAACCTGTTTTTGTGGTAGACACAATGGTCCTACATCTAGAGTTATGGTTTGGGGTGCGATTTCGTATGACAGCAGGAGCACTCTCGTAGTTATCCCACGCACCCTGACTGCTAATTTTTACGTCAGTGTGGTGATTCCACTGGTGCTGCCATTATTGAGCAGCATTCCAGGGGGTGTTCAAAAACGGCTCTGAGCACTATGGGACTTAACTGGCTTGGTTCAAATGGCTCTGAGCACTATGCGACTTAACTTCTGAGGTCATCAGTCGCCTAGAACTTAGAACTAACTAAACCTAACTAACCTAAGGACATCACACACATCCATGCCCGAGGCAGGATTCGAACCTGCGACCGTAGCGGTCGCGCGGTTCCAGACTGTAGCGCCTAGAACCGCTCGGCCACTCCGGCCGGCTCCAGGGGGTGTTACCCAACAGGATAACGCTCGCCCATATACCGCTGTTGTAATCCAACACGCTACAGCGTGTCGAGATGTTGCCTTTATGTCTCCAATCGAGTACATATGGCACATTATCGGACAACAATTCTAGCGCCATCTACAAACAGCATTAATTGTCCATGTATTGATCAAACAAGTGCAACAGGCCTGGAACTCCATCGAAAAAACTGACGTCCTGCACCTGTACAACACAATGCATGCACGTTTGCGTGATTGCATTCTACATTCTGGCCATTACACCGGTTTAATAGGGACCAGCGTTTCAATTTGCAATGGCTTATCGCGCGCTTACATTAACCTGTAATCTTGCAATGTTAATCACTTAAATATGTTGCCTAGACAAATATATTACCGAAATTTCATTGTTCTACATTGTCCCCCCCCCCCCCGGCCCCCCCTCCCTGGGAGCTGAGTGGCCAGCGCGACAGAATGTCAATCGTAACGGCCCGGGTTCGATTCCCAACTGGGTCGGAGATTTTCTCCGCTCTGGGACTGGGTGTTGTGTTGTCCTAATCATCATCATTTCATCCTCATCCACGCACAAGACGCCGAAGCGGCGTCAAATCAAAAGACTTGCACCCGGCGACCGGTCTACCGACGGGAGGCTCTAGTCCACGACATTTATTTTACTCTACATTAATTATTTTTTGGTGTTGTAAATTTTTCTGTGGGAGTGAGAGGTAAATTGCACGTTAGAAAAAGAGCCCGAATATGTTCGCATGCTAAAATATTTGTGACAATTTTAAAGGTGGTGTCGAAGACAGGATGAGGCAGCTGGTACCCCACTTTTCAGTCAGAGTTGCTTAAACAGGAGCATATTCGCCTTTTCTGTGCTCCGATAGGAACATTCATTTTTCCTCTGCTCACCTAGCTGATTGCAGAGTTTGGTGGCAATCATTTAGGGAGTTTCCGACTGTTATGTGTTAAGTTTCCAGGAACTTGTTTCTGGTTCAATACGTTGTGTTGCAGAGGTCGAAACGAAGTGATGGTTTTACAACGTTGGACTTGAAGGAGCGCCTGCATCTGCCACCACCGACTCATTGACAAAGATTCGCAGCCGCGTACAGTAAAGTCTCCTATTGGCAGACCACGTGTAACCATTGACCACTAAACGTAATGTGCTACGACTGGACTCCACTGCACAATAATCTCTGCATAACTGCCAATTGACACAACCACCAGTAGGAAAGAAATTTCTGTCTGACTGTTTCATTAACTCTCGTAAATGTTTCTTGGTTTTTAGTATAAAGTATACAATATTTTCTTTCGTATTTGCCTAACTCGTTAACACATATTTATATCTACCTGTCTATTCCATAAGACACGTTATGGTTCGCGAAGAAGGGTACTTTGTGTACCATTGTTACTTCCTCTTTTTCCTGTTCCATTTGCGAATGGTGCGTGGGAAGAACGATTGCTGGGAAGCTACCGCCTTTAATCTTATCTTCATGGTCTCTTCACGAGATATACGTAGGCCGAAGCAATACTTTAGTTTACTCTCCTAGAAACGTAGACTGTCAGAATTTCAATAGTGAACAAAACCGTTATGCATTCTCTTGTCGGGGCTGCCACTGGAGTAGATTGAGCACCTCCGAGATGCTTACCAACTTACCACACGAACCTGTGGCAAATCACGCTGCTCTTTCTTGGATCTTATCTCATGCTAATAAATTAAGGATAATGCTGATACATGGCAAAACAACGCTCTGGTGGGCGGTTTTCGGGTTTAAATCACCTCGGGGTATGACCATGCGGTGCATTTGACCTGCGGTCGTCGCACGGTGGCGCTGCAGCAGTCAACATATGCAGAGATGTGTCGGTGCATGTCAGAGTACGGTGCTGCGAGTAAGTGTGCAGACGTTTTCAAACGTGCTAATGGTCACTCTATGTTGAAAATGGCTCAAAGAACACATATTGATGACATTATGAGAGGCAGAATACTAGGGCGACTGGAAGCTGGTCGAACACAGCAGGTTGTAGGACGGGCCCTCCGTGTGCCACAAAGTGTGATCTCAGGATTATGGCAACGATTCCAGCAGACAGGAAACGTGTCCAGGCGCTACAGTACGGGACGTCCACAGTCTACAACACCACAAGAAGACCGATATATCACCATCAGTGTCACCGAGTACTGCAGGTAGCCTTGCTCGGGACCTTACCGCAGCCACTGGAAAAGTTGTCTCCAGACACACAGTCTCCAGACGACTGAACAGACGTGGTTTATTCGCCCAGAGACCTGCAAGGTGCATTCCACTGACCCTTGGTCACAGGAGAGCCCATAAAGCCTGGTGTCAAGAACAGAGTACGTGGTCATTGGAACAGTGATCCCAGGTTATGTTCACGGACGAGTCCAGGTAAAGTCTGAACAGTGATTCTCGCCGGGCTTGCATCTGACGTGAACCAGGAACTAGATACCAACCCCTTAACGTCCTTGAAAGGGACCTGTATGGAGGTCGTGGTTTGATGGTGTGGGGTGGGGTTATGATTGGTGCGTGTACACCCCTGCATGTCTTTGACAGAGGAACTGTAACAGGTCAGGTGTATCGGGACATCTTTTTGCACCAGTATGTCCGCCTTTTCAGGGGTGCAGTGGGTCCCACCTTCCTCCTCATGGATGATAATGCACGGCCGCACTGAGCTGCCATCATGGAGGAGTACCTTGAAACAGAAGATATCAGGCGAATGGAGTGGCCTGCCTGTTCTCCAGACCTAAACCCCATCGAGCACGTCTGGGATGCTCTCGTATCGCTGCACGTCTTCAAACCCCTGCGTCGCTTCAGGAGCTCCGACAAGAATGGGAGGCTATACTCCAGCAGCTGCTCGACCACCTGATCCCTAGTATGCCAACCCATTGTGCGGCCTGTGTACATGGTGATAAAAAAATGGTTCAAATGGCTCTGAGTACTATAGGACTTGACATCTGAGGTCATCAGTCCCCTAGAACTTAGAACTACTTAAACCTATCTAACCTAAGAACATCACACACATCCATGCCCGAGGCAGGATTCGAACCTGCGACAGTAGTGGTTGCGCGGTTCCAGACTGAAGCGCCTAGAACCGCTCGGCCACAGCGGCCGGCGCGTGGTCATCATATCCAATATTGATGTCGGGGTGCATGCGCAGGGAACAGTGGCGTTTTGTAGCATATGTGTTTCGGGTGAGTTTTCTAAACTTATCACCAATACCATGGACTTCCAGATCTGTGTCGCGTGTGTTCCCTATGCGCGTATGCTATTAGCGCCAGTATTGCCTAGTGCCACGTTGTGTGGTACCACATTCTGCAATTATCCTTAATTTATGAGCATGAGTGTAGTTTCTGTATCTGGGAAGCGTTCCCAGATAGTTGAGTATCGTTAGAACCAGAATTTTGTAAGCCACCACTTTCGTGGGTGGAATCACTTCCTCTGGATTATTTAAATAAATCTCACCAGGGATCTGCCTTTACTACGATTAGTTTTATATTGCCGTTCCATTATATAGTTTCTGATAGAAACACTGTCTTGAATATCCATCAGTTGCCTATGATTTCAGAAATAGTGGTTTACTCAGATGCTAGATTTGGTATGGAACAAGAGCTTGTAGAGAACTTGGGACAGTGGAGAAAGTCGTTAGAATCTTGAATTACGTAGCTGTAGTATTAATAATATATTTATATTATGAAACTTCGCTTCAAAAAACTCTGTTTGACTGAGACATTCGCTAAATAAAATACTTGGGGTCATTAATGTCAGCTGATGGAATAACAGACACAGATACTGGACAACCCTGTCATGGAATAAATGACAACATTCACTGCATTACTCTATTGAAGAAAAGTGCTTATTATAGCCAAAGGCGCGACATACGATATTATCCTTGTACCGACAGTGATGTACGACTGCGAGGTACTAGTGACATATAAGACACATGAACAAACACCTCTTTCGTCACGGAAAACAATTTTGAAGTGTTCACATAGTGAACCTTATGGACACAGTATGAAATGCACAGTATGAAATGCACAGTATGAAATCCTCAGTTGTTTTCCAGCAGCGATTGCCCTGATTTTGACGCTCCATTCGTTTTTATTGTCTTCATCTCGTTCGACCAATCTCCTGTGTTGGTGGGTTACTGACCTTTTGTCAGGTAATGGGTATAGGTTTACCTCTTTTACATACATATACAGAGAGGGTTTTCTTCACAATGAAGCTACAACATGTGCGCAAGATATGATTGCACCAGCTGAATCCAGATATAGTCTTCTCTTCTGTAACGTGCGAGTAACACATGCCTTTCATACTGTGTGTCCTTAAGGTTACAATATGAATACTTCAAAAAGCTTTTCTGTGACGAATGAGGTAATTGTTCATGTGTCCTATTTGCCACTAGTACCTCGCAGTCGTACATTACTGTCGGTACAAGGGTAATGTCATATGTTACGCCTTTGGTTATAACAGGCATTTTTCTTTAAGAGGGTACTGCAGTGAATGTTTGCCATTTATTCCATCATAGGGTTATCCAGTCATCTGTATATGTTATTCCATCATCTGACACTACTAGCCCCACGTATTTTGATTTAGTGAATGTAGGATATTAGGGTTCGTTAAACCTAAAATCAACCATCTGCAGCACGGGAGGTTGTGAAGATGAGATAAGAAGACGGATCACGCTAGGGCGAGTGGCTATGAAGAAGCGCCGGCCGGGATGGCCGAGCGGTTCTAGGCGCTACAGTCTGGAACCGCGCAACTGCTACGGTTGCAGGTTCAAATCGTGCCTCAGGCATGGATGTGTGTGACGTCCTTAGGTTAGTTAGGTTTAAGTAGTTCTAAGTTCTAGAGGACTGATGACCTCAGCAGTTAAGTGCCATAGTGCTCAGAGCCATTTTTATGAAGAAGCTCACCAAGATCTGGCAGAGCAGAACAATAACAAATAGCACAAAAATCCGGCTAGTTGAAACACTCGTGTTTTCCGTCTTCTTTTATGATTGCAAAACATGGACACTCAAGGCCAGAGACAAACAGCGCATTGATGGGTTTGAGCTTTGGTGCTGGAGTAGGATGCTGAACCGTGGCTTTAATTTCAAAGAATATTCTTAAAATTTATTTTATTTACTAGCGATTCATCAAGAACATCAACACATTTAATCACACTATGTGAGCGTGGAAGTAGTTGCCAGGGAGTAACCGATGAAATCAAAATCAAATTGCTTTTAACAAATGGGAATTTTATTCCTAAAAGCTTTTTTTTTTTTTTTTTTTTAAAGAAACAGGCTTAAAATTATAAGCAGAAAGCACCCTCTGAATATCAAGTTACAATTTATTCGGAGGCAGAAAGAAACAAATTTTTGAGTGTATGAACTTTTGGGCTGAGAACCTTGCCGCTCCCTTTTGACACGGCCGTAGTCACGACCGCTCTCAACAACCTCTGAAAGACTACACTGGTGCAAATCTGCAACACACCAGATTACCTTAAAGTAAAAGTTTTAACAATTTACGCAAGCACATAAAATACGTACCCCCGTAGGAGGGATGGAAATGCTACAAAACACTAACAATTAAAATATTAACCTTACCACCGAACGTGCAAATAGGTTTTAACTTCTAAGAAAAGTCCCACGGTGGAAGGGTGGCAACTTTATATACTAAAATTACCATTTAAATAAAAGCCCATGAAATGAAATCTTATACAAAATTATACAAGGTTGGCCAAACGACTTAATATGCTCTACAGTACACAGACAGCGCCTCTCAAGATGATAGGCAAGATCAAAACATATTTCAGATATTAGGCCGTCGCACTCCAAGCAATGAATTCGTTAACACGCCGAATCCGACAAACATGGCAGAGGCAGCTCCGAACGACAGACAGACACTAACTGCCTAACAAATGCGGACGAGAGACAGACGAGCAAGCTGGGGACGAGAGACTGACCAACAAAACAGGTAGACTTTAACATGAGTAGATCACACAACGTATCACCAATCACTTACCTTCTAATAAACTGCGATTTCTGGAGAAGACCTGCCGCAGCACTCCCAAATCGCTCTCCCGAACCGTCCGCTGCCAGCCGCTTCAACGGACGCAGGAAGGCGCGCCGATCTCTCGTCTCTCCTGGTACGCACCAACCGACCGACTGCCCGCTGCTCCGTCCGCGACTGCTGTTCCGTCACGACTGCACTGCTGGTGCGTCTCCCACTCACTTCCAGACACACGACGGCGGAAATACTGGCTCGGACCCAACCATGCAGTGGAAACACGCCCACTGGCAAAACGACATCCCTGCACCAGGAAAGGACCGAGCCAAGCTCCACCAGATGGTAACTGAAGGGGCCCAGAAGCGCTCGGAGAACCAGTTACACCACGGCGTCGCAGCTCGCACCGGCCAGACCGATGTCGTGGGTTGGCTCCTGTTAATCTCGTGTCGACCGCGAAGCCACTACCCCTCGCTATACAACGCGGCTCACTGGACTCAAGTGGCGACCTTACATGCGCCGACGCTCAAGACGGACAAGTCATCTTGTGTCTCAGTGTGCGACCGACCAACCGATCGATCCAACCGCCAGCGACCATTGCCTGAGCAAACTCGAGCAGACTGGCGGCCTAACACGTAGACTCAAATGCAGGAACTAAGCCCCGACCGGGGGACCACTCACTGAGTTCTCTTATTGGCGTAGTGGAAAGACTCTCATTTTGCCGGCTTTAAAGGTTGATCCGAACGACCGACATACTAGCACTCCGGACGACAGACACTTACTGCCCCACAAATCCGGACGAGAGACAGACTAGCAAGCTGGGGGCGAGAGATTGACCCCAGACTGACTCCAGACTCACCCAGACCGACCAACTGGCGAGCTCATAGCGCCCATTAAATGCACGTGAACAGGCAACTTTTCCCTTTCCCACCAGAGGGAGACACCAAAGCTACGATTGCCACAGGGGCGCCACCGCCAGAAACGGAGGGTGACTGCTTCACACTACGCGCTGCGGCGCGCTCTTCAAAACAGCAATTTTTACCACGGCTCAGATGCTACGCATAAAATGGACCGAAAGAAGAACAAATGTGTCCATTATTGAACTACTCGATATCTCCAGACGCCCTTTTTTTTCGAGTCACCGAAAAAATTCTCCAGTTCTTTGGCCATATTGTGAGAAGAGATGGAGAAAATCTAGAGAAAATAATGGTGCAAGGAAAGATCGAGGGCACGATACCAAGAGGAAGAGCAGCGAGCAGACGGATAGATCAAATCAAGAAGATCTCCGGTCTACCTCTTCAGCGGACACTAAGAGAAGCTGGCAATCGTCTGGGATGGAGACGCTTGGTTCATGGGGTCACGACGCTCGGCAATGAGGACAACGACTTATGATGATGAAACCTAAAGTCTTAGTCAAACAGAGTTTTCTGAATCGAAGTTTCACAACATCAGTATAGCATTAATACTACGGCTACGTAATTCAAGCCTCTAACGACTTTCTCCACTGTTCCAAGTTCTGTAGAAGTTCTTGTTCCACACCGACTTTAACATCTGTAACTATTATTTCTGAATGACTGGGCAACTGCTAGAGACCCAAGACTGTATTTCTATCAGAAGTTATGTAATTATAACAATTATTGTGCAGTATAAGTCACTTTAGTCACAAGTATCAAGAGGAGAAAGACGAATGAAAACTGTAAATTGCCTTATGATCCAGTGGAGCATTAGGTCGTAACGTTAATGAGACTGCTGCCCCCTGTAACTCTCATCTAGTAAGCGATACAGAAATCTAAAATTCGAATTGCGATTAATGACAAGCTTGGTTCGGCTCAAAAAATATGCTCTAGAGAAGACAAAGAAACACTACTGGGACATTATTTAATAAAATTGCCGTTCATCAATGGAGACCTATTTCAAAACTGGGCAGATATCGTCAAGGAGGATTATAAGATGACCACTACCTATGAGATGACAGGATTATGGAGAAATGTACAGGCAGCGGTTTTGTGCCATGTATTCTCCTTCGCACTTTCAATCATGGCTTGCAGAAAAGGAATGAAAGTGCATTATATTGAAGACAGTGATGTAGTGCCAGAGTGAAGTCAGGAAAATGTAAGTGAATCAAAAAAGTGAGCAAAAAAAAAAGGCATGGAAGTGATAACAAATTGTTGAATGATGTTATAAGACTGATACTGAACAAACATACAATACCATCTTTTTGTTCTAAAGAGATTAATATGTCAAAGGAAAAGTGCAGTAAACGAACTAGTCAGTCAGAATGACTATCAGAGGGGTGGAGTCTTGGAACTGACGACGAGGAGCTCTCTTTCTTAGAAGACCGAGCGAGCGGAAAGAGGCACGAGGTAGCGAGGCTGACCAGCAAGGCAGCAGCTGCGTCGTTTCAGCTGATTGGTCCGCTAGCAGACACAGTTACGCCGAGCACACACGAACTGCGCAGTTCAGCAAAGAAGAAGGATACACTTATCTCCATTCCCGAATACTGCCACTTGCTCTGAAGCTAGTAGAACGCCCTTGACGTCGAACAAACGCGTCCAACAAGTCATAATAAAGGCAGGTAGCCGGCCGAAGTGGCCGTGCGGTTAAAGGCGCTGCAGTCTGGAACCGCAAGACTGCTACGGTCGCAGGTTCGAATCCTGCCTCGGGCATGGATGTTTGTGATGTCCTTAGGTTAGTTAGGTTTAACTAGTTCTAAGTTCTAGCAGTTGAGTCCCATAGTGCTCAGAGCCATTTGAACCATTTTTGAAAGGCAGGTAGCTTGTAGCTGGCGGGATACACGAGTGCAATAGTGCTGAATCTAGTGCCCAGGAACTGAGTGACTGAATAGTGCGCGTGTTTGGTACCTTTGGTCTAAGTTTTGGTATTGGATGACGCTATTGCCTTCACATCGAGAGCTTTCAGTTGTGGTTTGGTCAAGGTCGAGACATTCTAGCACCACTCCGTATAATCCAGACGCCTCCTTCGCTGAAAGGACTGCTGGAGTGCTACACTAATCGTATATCACAACGAAGTACATATTCGTTGTAACAGACCACTGGACTGGCTGAAGTATGTCTTCAACACTGCCAGACAAGAGCATCCCAGCACAGCTTGTGTTTACTTATCAGTCTTATTCATCCGTCTCTAATTTCTGGTTTATTGGCGTTTTAATATCCCATACAATATCTCCTGAAGAGATTCAGGAAAAGTAGCATCAGGCCAGGAAATAGATCTAGGCAGTTCATAGGCAGGAAGTTAACACTGTAGTAAAGTAAGACACCCCAATAAAGTAGGCAACAGAGTTTACCTGGGAAATTTTCCCAAGCTTAGTAAGGCTTGGAAGACGCAGGTAGGGAACCGCTTTTCACGGTTTCAGGGGTCCTTCCAAATATTTAGGCTTGTAACCCCAGTGATGATTCTATTAAAACAAATTGCTACCATAAGGTAGTGTTGAGCTCATATTTCCCAGCTCAAACCTCCCTACGGCTTGGGTGATATTTAGAATGTATTCTAAGGGTGTTATGTATGCCCGCGTCAGATGAATTTTTGCAAACTTTTCTGTCTACTTTTATACTGAACGTACAGAATATGTACCTGAACCAGAAATCTGACATGTATCTGTGTTACAGTTACATGGTCCTCTCTCTTAAAAAACATGGGGGGTGGGAGGCAAGTTAAATCGATAGGGGACGATAAATGCCTAAAGTACAGCCTTCACGCCGCTCAGCAGGTGGTACCAAATCAGTAGGCAGTTTTCTCACAGTGTGTGAGAGGGCACTGGAAACAGCGGTATTCATCTACGGCCTCCACTGCACAGGAGGCGGCGACCGAAGCGACTTTGCGGATTCTTGCCGGGAACTGCGGAACGAGCAGGACCGCTGGGCAGCGGCACGAGGACGACGCTCGGCTGCTCGTGGCTTAGCTGGGCGACGAGTGGGCAAAGAAGCCGCGCCGTGGCCGTTGAGGTGGGAACAGCGCGCCAACTGTACGGAACAGTGCCGATGGAGGTGTCCCAAACGTTATTGTTCTTGGTGCATGCAGAATTCTTGTGGCTGGAGTATACGGGGTAATGTAAAAGATCGAGACGAACTATTGAAGAATGCGATACATAGTTTCGGTCATCAGCCTGCTACACCTTTTACTACGTACACAAATGTACATATCAGGTTTTCTGAGTTTTAATGCATCAATCATCTGTTGTTCGACCTCCTGACACAGTTCATTCGAGACTGAGTCTAAATATTTAACGTGAATTAAGAGCAGGTTTGGGGGAGGGGGGGGGGTTACAATGGGCAGTGCCTGTGTCTCGTGCTGTCTGCCCTGTGATTTAGATTCCCCTTAATTGACTGCCCTTTGCTCTGTCGAAGTTTATATTGGCTGTTGGTGCTACCCTGCAGCACCTAATATCAAGCGATTACGTACTTTAATTCAGTTACTGCATTTTGCAGTACCTGGGATCAGACTTCCTCCTTAAGTTAGTTGCAGAGCCCATTGCTTCCATTTTTTAAGATTGTTTTGCTGGATCGACTGTAGCCTTCTAGCGTATTTTAGTTTATTATTGTTGTTTCATAATACCAGGGAGACGTCGTGTGTATAAATGTATACTGGTTATATTTCAACTTCGTTTTGTAATAAAACAGTGTTAACCAGAAAATATATTTGCGGGTCCACACCTACAAGCAATTTCCTCTCAACATCCTAATAATGCTGCAAAAATTTTCCTTGTCATCAATAACAAATACTTTTACACTGAAGCGCCAAAGAAACTGATATAGGCATGCCTATTGAAATACAGAGATATGTAAAAAGACAGAGTACGGCGCTGCGGTCGGCAACGCCTATATAAGACAAGTGTCTGATGCACTTGTTACATTGGTTATTCCTGCTACAATGGCAGCTTATCAAGATTTAAGTGAGTTTGAACGTGGTCTTATAGTAGGGGCATGAGCGATGAAGCGGGTATTTTCACGTACAGCCGTTCACGAGTGTACCGTGAATATCAGGAACCCGGTAAAATATTAAATCTCCGACATCGCTGCGACCGGAAAAGATTCTACAAGAACAGGACCAAAGACGACTGAAAAGAACCGTTCAGCGTGACAGAAGGGCAACCCTTCCGCAAATTGCTGCAGATTTCAATGCTTGGCCATTAACATGTGTTAGCATGCGAACCATCATCGATATGGGCTATGTACAATCATACTCAAAAGTATCCGAACGACCTGAACTGCATTTCGCCTGATTCGCATGCTACCGGCATAACGCGGCTGTCTAGCAGGTCGTCTAATCACTCCTTGGTACCGTCGTTTGACTATTGAAAATGGTTCCAAGATGTCACCACTAGAAAACACTGCTCTGCATCGCAGTAACTCAAGATGTAAAGTAATACCACGATGCTACAAATATCAGGGAACACCTTATCACAGATAAGACTGTCCTTAAGGCTTGTAAGCTACATTTATTAAAATAAATGACATACCTGAAATGTTACCACTCTCATTATTACGTCAGATAGGTAATGCACGTACTAAGTTCGTCGTATTCATGATTTCCTCTTCAAAGTAACATAAAGTACTTATTATTTAACACAAAATGATATTACAAATTTAAGTTATCCACGAGCAGCTAGTTGAGAATACGTATGAACTTCACATGACACGACGCACCGTCTCGTTCTGCATGTGGATTCACACCCAGGTCAGGCAGACTAAGCAAAGATTTCGTGGCTGACGCAAACTAACAGTCATTCCTGATTACGCATACAGAGAGTGATGTACCTCGAATTTAGACAGTATCAGTTAGCAAATATCAACTTTAAATTACATAACGCAAACATTTTTAACGGACGCGAATTCCTACCCAGCATCTATTGTCCCTGTTAACGAACTACGAGAGACGTTAAATATTGCTTCTTCACAAGTAACATGCTTGAAAGGCCGTGAGGTAAAGCTTTGTGTTGGACAGGGATTCGAACCCAGAACCTAATCGGATTAATATCGAAGCACAACCAACTGTGACATATCGGATTTCCTCGGCAGTAGCTAGATGTTTTAACTGAAATGACGAGACGAAACATTAATTTTTTCCTTCCCAGAACTCCAACCCGGCACCTATCGCTGTTATATTCTAGAGCAAACGAACGTTAAATATGGGTTTGTTGCACCAGCAACGACATGTGAGCATGTTTGAACTAGAAATAACATGACGAAGAGTTCAGTGCTCACTGGGAATAGAGCCCCACACATATCGTTGTTGACTACACACAAAGAGACGTCAGCTACCGAATTTTTCTCCACCAGCAGCTCGGAATAGCACCTTGAACTTACAGTGATCTCGCAAATAGTTCTGTGTCCCACTGGGAGCCAAAAACGTCAGACATCGTTAGTGTTGACAACGAATGAAAAAACATTAAAAATCAAAATTATTATCCACCAGCAGATAGGTGTTCTCATGCAAGAGCTTGATAATACATAGTGAAATCTTTAGTGCCGGGCCAGGATTCGAACCCGTAATATGTGGAGAAGCTGTGGAATCTGCAGTTTTGAAGAAATAACAAATTGTAGCCGAGCTGTATTGTCAGGAAGGGATCAAATTCCGCGTTAAGGGCGGTCTGAGTTGCATTCTAAGTTCAGAACCAATTTTATCGACATACAGAAGCTCAGATAAAAGATGGAAGAAGTGTCCTGTGAGCCTATATAGCGTTTGTTTCGTCACTAGAAATAAATAACTAGTATAAGAAAGATTACCGGTGATAGAGTTTCTACATGTCGCCACTCCAGACTTCATTGTGGTTCAACCTAACGTCTACTTGGCAGAGAAAGAATATCATCTTTAATGTGAATTGTAGACCACACTGCCATTATATCTTCTTCACATGGTGTAGCCAGAAGAGAATGGAATGTTTCTCTCCCTATCTAAAATCATTGACAGAAGTGGGAATCGAATCCAGACCATATGTATAAGAACCTATCATCAGTCTAACAGACCACCAAATCCTCTTTTCTCTGACTCTCAATACCAGTAACCAAATCTAAACTTGAAAATAAAAGAGGACAATTTTTGTAATAAACTGGGACTCCTATCAAGACCCTTTCGTCCCTGTTAGTGCGACTGTCGCATAGGCACAAAAGTTTGTATCCTTATTTTAGATTCAAACACCTAGCAGCTCGTAAGAAAAACCGATACGTAACATTTGATTTTTCTTAGTTAACAATCCGATTACGTGTTGGGTTCGTATCTCCGTCAGAGAACTTCACATCATGCACTTCATCTTTAAATGCATGGACACTTTGTTACTTCAGAATGGAGCTAACAGGGACGAAAGGGTCTTGATAGGAGTCCCAGTTTATTACAAAAATTGTCCTCTTTTACTTTCAAGTTTAGATTTGGTTACTGGTACTGGCAAAAATTTCGGTAATTCATGGCTCTTCATGACTAGTCATCAATATGATGTTATTAGATTAGATTAGATAAGATTAGATTAGTTCTTGGCTCATAGATCATGAATACGACATTTCGTAATGACGTGGAAATGGTCATTTTAAATGAAAGATTTCTTTACATACCATTATTCAATTTCTTTGCAACAATGTTTTACACTCTCTCTCTCATTCTTTTTTATTTCTCTCTCTCTCTCTCTTTCTCTTTCTCTCTCTCTCTCTGTCACACACACACACACACACACACACACACACACACACACACACACACACAGACAGACACAGACACACACACACACACACACACACACACACACACACACACACACACATTCTTTTTTTATTTTTGTTGTGCTCGACTATGGGCGAGGCACGAAAACGCCTGTGAATGAGTTTCTTAGTTTTGAGTACACTTACGAAAGAAATATAAAAACATCTATGAGAGTTACTGATTTATGATGCTTAGTTTGCAGTCAATTCTGAGTATTATTAGTAACTACGCTTCAGTCCCTAAACCTAGTTACAGAAATGCGGATCAGACGCATTACGTATTCCAGGGCGTAGCAGCTGCGACTTGGAGACACCAGCTATGGTCACTTCCCAGCACACTGTACGATCACATCGGTTCGTCTTCTTCCTGCTGGTACTGTAACTGAGATTTGGCAACAAGGCAACGTATGTTTGGCAACTCTGTGATCGACGAGTTACTTCCTTGTGTGCACGGAATTAAGCCTCAAAGTTCACTTGATTTTACCTGTCATTTCCACTGAGTAATCTCAGTTATTATCGCTTGAGGTGTAACAAAAGATTGTAAACTTACTGTTTTCAGCCCAGGAAAGTCGTTGCACGTGGAAATCGCAATCAATCTCGTCCTTTAAATAGCGGTTTATGAGTTCTAGCCACTATTGGCCTCGTACGAGGACGCTAAGACACATCCCTCTTCGCCAGCTCTGTGGTAACGTGCTGACCTGTGAAAAAGCGCCTGTTATGGTTCGCAGTTCCAGTTTCAATAACTTCAGCCTTTTTACCCCCTCTTTGAAAGAGCTACAAGCAGTCAGATCAAACATCAATAAGGAAATCGCAAGAAAATACTTTCAGCTCATAGTGCAATGGTGAAAAACTTACAATGCTGCACAAAGGGTAACGCCTCCTTCCGCTACCGACAAGCAACTTTTGGGTTTCTAGAAATAAAAAACAAGAAAATATAAAAATGCAGTAAATGAAGCAAGCAAAAAGGAATACAAACGTCTCAAAAATGAGATCGACAGGAGGTGCAAAATGGCTAAGCAGGCATGGCTAGAGGACAAATGTAAGGATGTAGAGGCTTATCTCACTAGGGGTAAGATAGATACAGCCTGCAGGAAAATTAGAGAGACCTTTGGAGAAAAGATAACTGCTTGCATGAATATCAAGAGCTCAGATGGAAACCCAGTTCTAAGCAAAGAAGGGAAAGCAGAGAGGTGGAAGGAGTATATAGAGGGTCTATACAAGGGCGATGTACTTGAGGACAATATTATGGAAATGGAAGAGGATGTAGATGAAGATGAAATGGGAGATATAATACTGCGTGAAGAGTTTGGCAGAGCACTGAAAGACCTGAGTCGAAACAAGGTCCCGGGAGTAGACAACATTCCATTAGAACTACTGTCAGCCTTGGGAGAGCCAGTCCTGACGAAACTCTACCATCTGGTGAGCAAGATGTATGAAACATGCAAAATACCCTCAGACTTCAAGAAGAATATAATAATTCCTATCCCAAAGAAATCAGGTGTTGACAAATGTGAAAATTACCGATTTATCAGTTTAATAAGTCACGGCTGCAAAATACTAACGCGGATTCTTTACAGACGAATGGAAAAACTAGTAGAAGCCGAATTCGTGGAAGATCAGTTTGGATTCCGTAGAAATGTTGGAGCACGTGAGGCAATACTGACCCTACGGATTAGGAAATGAGACACTTGAAGTAGTAAAGGAGTTTTGCTATCTGGGGAGCAAAATAACTGATGATGGTCGAGGTAGAGAGGATATAAAGTGTAGACTGGCAATGGCAAGGAAAGCGTTTGTGAAGAAGAGAAATTTGTTAACATCGAGTATAGATTTAAGTGTCAGGAAGTCGTTTCTGAAAGCACTTGTACGGAGTGTAGCCATGTATGGAAGTGAAACATGGACGATAAATAGTTTGGACAAGAAGAGAATAGAAGCTTTCGAAATGTGGTGCTACAGAAGATTGCTGAAGATAAGGTGGGTAGATCACGTAACTAATGAGGAGGTATTGAATAGGATTGGGGAGAAGTTTGTGGCACAACTTGACTAGAAGAAGGAATCGGTTGGTAGGACATGTTCTGAGGCTTCAAGGGATCACCAATTTAGTACCGGAGGGCAGCGTGGAGGGTAAAAATCGTAGAGGGAGACCAAGAGATGAATACACTAAGCAGATTCAGAAGGATGTAGGCTGCAGTAGGTACTGGGAGATGAAGAAGCTTGCACAGGATAGAGTAGCATGGAGAGCTGCATCAAACCAGTCTCAGGACTGAAGACCACAACAACAGAAATACATAACTATATTTATGAAATACCACATTGGCGTACCTCTTGAGTATGACACAGCATACCAATTAAACACAGACCCAATCAAAATCTAAGTAAGTAGTATTTTACTAATTCGTGTCGATAGAGGCATGCTTGTGCACAGATACTCTGTTTTATTTAAACAGACTTCCGTCGTAAGGTTATCGTGGGTGGTTTTATTTCATTTCTTATAATACAGTGCACAATTTTCGTAAGGTTTCCTTTAGTGTTGTTGAAACACTAGTAAACATGAGAGCGAAATTAATCATCAACGATATATGCGAATTCTCTGATGTTATCTATAACAGTCTGACGACGCACGTGCAGTTTATTGATTACATGCATGTAGAAAACTTGTTCTGAGTTAAAGCTGTCAAACAATGTTTGAAGAAGAATGAAATGCCACTACCACGTGACAGCTAACGTAGAAAATACTTTTCTGGCGTATTTGGGCACGATGCGCTCTCCCCACACATAATACAAAAGCTTCGAGATGCATCTGCTGCCTGGTTTTCTATTAAACCTGAAAAGAACAAAATGTCACAGAAGTTAGCCCTTTTTCCACATGCGACTATTTTGGGTTGAGAAGTGAAGGGAATTATGTTCAAAGTTCCATTAGATTGGTAACTTCAGCAGACATCAGAATTGAGTTTTAAAAAAATGTGGCACTAAGTGTACTCGAACTCGCGACATCTTATCGATGGTGCACGACACTTCCCATTACACTACTAGCTGACACATAGCTACACCAGCTCCAGAGCTGAACAACAAGTCCTCCAGAACTTCTGCATACCACAGCGCTGCGAGATAATGCAAATGGCGGGTCTAGACTTCTGAGAGAAACAGTTACAGCTTTTTTTGCGCTGCACGACGTTTTTTACAAACAGATAGCGCAATAGAATAGCTCAAGTGGAAGGGAACACTTCATATTGAAATTTCTGCATCCTACACTGTTGGCAGTTCTGTGTAGGTGGCAGTTACGTGATTTTATTTCGCTGATTACAAAATAGAGTCGAATGTATGCACTGGGTAGCCGGGGCACCTAGTTCATGGTGATTCTGTCAACCAAGTGAATGAATTTCCTGAACATGCTGCAATTTACTACAGGGAACCTTTCTGTCAGAATTCTCATCCAGTGTGGCGCAACGGTGATATGATAGACTGCTGATAGGTTCTTATACGTAAGGTCTGGGTTCGATTTCCACTTCTGCCAATGATTTTAGATAGGGAGAGAAACATTCCATTCTCTTCTGGCTACACTATGTGAAGAAGATATAATGGCAGTGTGGTCTACAATTCACATTAAAGATGATATTCTTTCTCTGCCAAGTAGACGTTAGATTGAACCACATTGAAGTCTGGAGTGGCGACATGTAGAAACTCTATCACCGGTAATCTTTCTTATACTAGTTACTTATTTCTAGTGACGAAACAAATGCTATGTAGGGTCACAGGACACTTATTCCATATTTTATCTGAGCTTCTGTATGTCGATAAAATTGGTTCTGAACTGAGAATGCAACTCAGACCGCCCTTAACGCGGAATTTGATCCCTTCGTGACGATACAGCTCAGCTACAATTTGTTGTTTGTTCAAAACTGCAGATTCCTCAACATCTCCACATATTACGCGTAAATGGGTTCGAATCCTGGCCCGGCACTAAAGATTTCACTATGTATTATCAAGCTCTAGCATGAGAACACCTATCTGCTGGTGGATAATAATTTTGATTTTTAATGTTTTTTCATTCGTTGTCAACACTAACGATATCTGAGATTTTTGACTCCCAGTGAGACACAGAACTTTTTGCGAGATCACTATAAGTTCAAGATGTTATTCCGAGCTGCTGGTGGAGAAAAATTCGGTAGCTGACGTCTCATTGTGTGTAGTCAACAACGATATGTGTGGGGCTCTATTCCCAGTGAGCACTGAACTCTTCGTCATGTTATTTCTAGTTTAAACATTCTCACATGTCACTGCTGGTGCAACAAACCCATATTTAACGTTCGTTTTCTCTAGAATATAACAGCGATAGGCGCCGGGTTGGAGTCCTGGGAAGGAAAAAATTAATGTTTCGTCTCGTCATTTCAGTTAAAACATCTAGCTACTGCCGAGGAAATCCGATATGTCACAGTTGGTTGTGCTTCGATATCAAAATCATTCTGGTTTCGAATCCCTGTCCAACACAAAGCTTTGCCTCACGGCCTTTCAAGTATGTTACTTGTGAAGAAGCAATATTTAACGTCTCTCGTAGTTCGTTAACAGGGACAATAGATGCTGGGTAGGAATTCGCGTCCGTTAAAAATGTTTGCGTTATGTAATTTAAAGTTGATATTTGCTAATTGATACTGTCTAAATTCGAGGTACATCACTCTCTGTATGCGTAATCAGGAATGACTGTTAGTTTGCGTCAGCCACGAAATCTTTGCTTAGTCTGCCTGACATGGGTGTGAATCCATATGCAGAACGAGACGGTTCGTCGTGTCATGTGAAGTTCATACGTATTCTCAACTAGCTGCTCGTGGATAACTTAAATTTGTAATATCATTTTGTGTTAAATAATAAGTACTTTATGTTACTTTGAAGAGGAAATCATGAATACGACGAACTTAGTACGTGCATTACCTATCTGACGTAATAATGAGAGTGGTAACATTTCAGGTATGTCATTTATTGTAATAAATGTGAGCTTACAAGCCTAAGGGACAGTCTTATCTGTGATAAGGTGTTCCCTGATATTTGTAGCATCGTGGTATTACTTTACATCTTGAGTTACTGCGATACAGAGCAGTGTTTTCTAGTGGTGACATGTTGGAACCATTTTCAATAGTCAAACGACTGTACCAAGTAGCGATTAGACGACCTGCTAGGCACCCGCGTTATGCCGGTAGCATGCGAATCAGGCGAAATGCACTTCAGGTCGTTCGGATACTTTTGAGCACGACTGTACACCTGAGGTCTGCACGACACAAAGCTTTACGCCTCGCCTGGGTCCGTCACCACAGACATTGGACTGTTGACGACTGGAAACAAGTTACGCGGTCCCCCGGGTCTCGTTTCAAATTGTATCGAGCGGATGGACGTGTACGGGTATGGAGACAACCTCATTAATCCATGGACCCTGCATGTCAGCAGGGAACTGCTCAAGCTGCTAGAGGCTCTGTAATGGTGAGGCGAGTGTGCAGTTGGAGTGATATGGGACCCCTGATGTGTCAAGATGCGACTCTGTCACGTTACACGTACGTAAGCATCCTGTCTGATCATCTGCATCCGTTCATGTCCATTGTGCATTCCGATGGACTTGGGCAATTCCAGGAGGATAATGCGACACCCTACACATCCAGAATTGCTACAGAGTGGGTCCAGGAACACTCTTCTGAGTTTAAACACTTCCACTGGCTACCAAACTCCCCAGACACCAACATTATTGAGCATACCTGGAATGCCTTGCAACGTGCTGTTCAGAAGAGATCTGCACCCTCTGGTACTCTTCAGGATTTATGGACAGCCCCGCAGGACTCATGATGTCAGATCCGTCCAGGACTACTTCAGACAGTAGTCGAGTCCATGCCACGTCGTGTTGCGGCACTTATGCGTGATCGCGGAGGTCTTACACGATATTAGGCAGGTATATCAGTTTCTTCGGCTCTTCAGTGTATAATACAATAAGAATATGGATTTTTACTTTATATTTCGCATATTAATAAAATTAAGAAAAGCATCTTCAATTTCCTGTTATAAATATCAACGGAATTTTGTTTTAAGTGATTAGAAGAAACCTATGCAGAGGAAGCACCATAGATAATCTTTAATTGCTTGACGTTCTGTGACGATCAGTACGTACTAATGTTGTGGTCTTACGGTTTCACTATAATCCAAACAACTGGTGATTTTTCATCGTCAGCGCATGTAAGCACTTGAAGACAGTTCTCATGCACCACTACTTCAGACATCTCAACAATTCCGAATACTTATTTGCCACATGTAGAAGGTGTTTACAGAAATACACGTCTCCTCCAAGAGCTAAATTAAGAGGATCATCTGCGGGTTTTTGCTTGCAAATTCAAAGTGATCACATTCTCTATGGGCTTGCAAAGTGGTTATACCAGTCATCCATTTTATATGTATATCTGACTATTAGAATGCAGAGATATTGGAAGGGTTGCAAAACAGTTGAGCGGCCAGCACGAGATGATTTGTGACCGTAAACTGGCGTCCATTTGTGGCTTAGGAATTCTCAGCTGTGCGTTTAAAATGAGGACCCATTAATTCGACAGTTCCACTCTGTTCTGGGTTCTACTTCAGAAGATTTAAGGCTTTTCGTAACTCTCTTCCAGAGAACATCAGAAACAAAAGTGAAAGATGAGGTTTTCATTATCATGAGTTCTTAATTGACGGGTTAATGCATAATGGTCTTGCGAGGAGGTCGCTGCTCGTTTATAGAAGTGTGAAAGAGTTTAATAGGTGTTATAAACATATTTTTAGGTTAACACAATGTACATAACAATCAAAAAGTAGTTAAATGTCTTATGAAGACTTACTGCAAGAATGAACACACAAGATCACTCAAGCTGCACGTTCTTCACTCGCGCTTAATGTGGTCAAGTAACAAATGTGCGGATACTCAGGGGAACGTGGTGATTGTTTTGTGAATACACAGTCTAGATCGGCCAAAATTTCTTCATTACAGCGTTTGAGCTGATGCCGTCATCAGGTATCAAAAAGGTTAGAACTTGTAAAAGATAGTGTGACATTACTAAAAACTATGCCTAATCAAGAGCAAGACATTTTTGTTGTTCTAGTGGCCTTATGCAGAAGACTAGCTTGATGTAGTGCTCCACGTTAGTCTGTGACAGCCTCTTCGTCTCAGAACTGCAACCTATATCCTCTCCACCACTTCAGTCCCTTTGGCTCTGAGCAGTATGGGACTTAACATCTGAGGTCATCAGTCCGCTAGAACTTAAAACTACTTAAACCTAACTAACCTAAGGACATCACACACATCCATGTCCGAGGCAGGATTCGAACCTGCGACCGTAGCGGTCGCGCGGTTCCAGACTGAAGCGCCTAGAACCGCTCGGCCGCACCTGCCGGCTTCAGTCCCTTTCCGAACTGACAATACCTTCACACTTCAGGATGTGTCTTGTCAACAGATCTCTTCTTTTAGTCAAGTTCTGCCATAAATTTCTTTCTCATCAATTCGATTGAATACGTCCTCATTAGTTATTCGATCAACTCATCTATCAGTACTCTTCTGCAGAACCACATTGCGAAGGCATCTATTCTCTCCGTGTCTGAACTGCGTATCGTCCACGTTTTACGTTCGTACAAAGCTACACTCTAAACAAAGATCTCCGACAAGACTTTGTAATATTAAAAATCTATATTAGATGTTACCAAATTCCTCGTTTTGGTAAACGATTTTCTTGCTATTGCAAGTCTACATTTTATGTCTTCTCTGCTTGTATAATCTGTTACTTTGCTGCCCAAACAGCTAAATTCGTCTACTACTGTTAGGGTCTCATTATCTAACGTAATTCCGTGAGTATCACCTAACTTAACTCGACTGCACCCCATTACCGCTTATTTAGTTTTGTTGATGTTCGTCATATCCTCCTTTAAAGACACTGTCCCTTCTGTTTAACTAGTATTACAAGTCCTTTGCTATCTCTAACAGAATTACCATGTCATTGGCAAATCTCAAAAGTTTTATTTCTTCTCCTTGAACTATAACACCTATCCCAAAATTTTCTTTGATTTCCTTTAATGCTCGCTGAAGGTACAGAGTGAATGTAATCGGGAATGGACTACAATACTATCTCACTCCTTTACAAAGCATTAGGGGATGCAAAAGGAGATACCAAGATCAGTACAACGACCAAATGCCTGTTGATTACATCTGAAGACCTAACATACGGAAGGATGAATAAAAAAATAATACATTTTAGCCTTTATGATGATGTTTTTCATATTATTTTTGTCTTGGAGACAGATCTCTCATTAGTTTCAAAGCAGAGGTAAGTAACCTTATTTACTTTATCAATTGCGTAAGTCAGTCTACTACATGCATGAAACGCATTATTGTCGTTTCAGTTTTCTTAATGAGAGCCATTTTTCCCAGCAACGAAAATTTGTCCTCGTAATAAAGTCACCATTTTTCTTGTTTCAAAAGCAATACGGTAGGGTGGGGCATTGTGCATCATGGGGCTACGTGGATACAAAAATAAAAAAATAAAAAAATATTCTACTGCTCAGCCCGTTTGCGCAGCTCAGACGCAGTTGTGTTACGGGACTGTCGCCAGAAAAATCGTGCATAGGTGGCAAGAAGCTTTTTAAAATACATTTAATCTAGACAGGAGTCATCCAGAAGGAAATAGAAGAGGTAAGACAGTATTGCTTACAACAATCCGCCATGCCATATTAAATCTGTTTAAAATAAGGTCTATTGTTGAAATTCATTAATGGTAGTTATAAATCTTTCCGCTACCCATTGCATTGGATCAATCAAGTCTGTAAAAAGAACAACTAGCGTCATCTGTTATAAATTTTAGCAACTTAGATGGAAAAAGAATAAGGAAACGGGGCTATGCGAACGTCTTCGTTGAGCTTTCTGAATAGTAATATAATATGTATTATTTTTTCTTTATTGAAGTGTTCATGCATCCTAATTATACGAGGTGCGGCTAGAAAAAAACCGGACTGATGCTGGAAAAAACATTTATTTACAATTATTTACAATTTCATGTTATCTCCTTCAATGTACTCTCCTCCTCGGTCTCTACACCGCTCCATACGAATTTTCCACTGTTCATAGCAATGCTGCAGATCATTTTCGGTAAGTCCATACATTACTTCCGTCACTTTTTCTTTTACTGCTTCAACAGTCTCAAATCTAGTTCCTTTCAAAGCTGACTTGACTTTAGGGAAAAGAAAAAAGTCATAGGGGGCCAAATCAGGTGAGTAGGGTGGATGATCTAAGATGGGAATGTTGTGTTTTGCCAAAAACGTCTTCACTGACTACGCACTGTGAGTTGGGCATTGTCTTGGTGAAGGATCCATGACTTTTTTCTCCACAAATCGTTCCGTTTTCTCCGTACTCGCTCACGCAGGGTAGCCAGGACGCTAATGTAGTAATGCTGATTCACTGTTTGTCCCTCTGGTACCCAATCAATGTGCACAATCTCTTTGATGTCAAAAAAAAACAATTATCATTGCCTTGAATTTCGATTTTGACATTCGTGCTTTTTTTTGTCGTGGAGAACCAGGAGTTTTCCAATGCATCGATTGGCGTTTAGTTTCGGGATCGTAAGTAAAAAACCACGATTCATCGCAAGTAATAACATTTTGTAAGAAGGTGGGATCACTTTCAATGTTTTCCAGGATGTCAGAACAAATCATTCTTCGGTGTTCCTTCTGTTCAATTGTGAGACACTTTGGAACCATTTTTGAACACACTTTGTTCATGTTGAAACTTTCATGAAGAATCTGCCTAACACTTTCCTTGTCAACTCCTGTTAACTCAAACACTGCTCTGATTGTTAAACGGCGATCTTGTCGAACAAGTTTACCGATTTTTTCAATGTTTGCATCAGTTTTTGCTGACAATGGTCTGCCAGTGCGAGTGTCATCATTGGTGTCTTCGCGGCCATCTTTAAATCGTTTAAACCACTCAAACACTTGTGTTCGCGATAAACAATCATCGCCGTACACTTGTTGTAACATTACAAACGTTTCACTTGCAGATTTTCCTAGTTTGAAACAAAATTTGATGTTAACACGCTGTTCTTTCTGTACACTCAACATTTTCCGACGCACAGACAAAACGTCAACTACTTAAAACAGACGCCACGGGCAGACTGAGTGCAGGAGGCAGATGAAACTCGAGCAGTAGGCGGAGCGAGAGTCACGTGACAGGCCACGCGACTTTCAGCCTTATTGCATTCGTTTTATTGTTTCACCAGTATTAGTCCGGTTTTTTTCTAGCCACACCTCGTATAAAATAATCCTTCAGCCTCCGTTACAAAATTTGTTTTTTGTCAAATTTTCGACGTCACGAGGAGATGTGGAGCTAATGCGGGAAATGCCGTGAAGGGAATGGAATGTCCGGGATTTCCAGCAAAATACCATTACAAAAATTCCTTCGTTAGTCCTCTTTCCTGAAAGATAAGTCCCGTTCTGTTACTACAGAAACAGTAGTAAATCCAGGCCATGCAACTCCTTCTAATCCTTCAAGAAATTCGGGAAGTCAGAGCTCTGCAACATCATCTTCATCATTTTTTCCTGGTTTTCCAACACTAGCGAAAGCCACCGGCAATTTCCTTGCGAAGAGATAAAAAAAATGCAGTTTGCCATCTGACTTTACCATTTCATCTTAGTCTTACAAAAGGGAAGAGAACATTGCATTTTGAAAACTCCCAAAGGAAAAAGGTCAAGGAGCGCAGAAATGCGCTTGATGTTCAAAGGAAACCTTCAAGTCCAGAAGGGGGACTCCATCATCACCTGAAGCTGAGTCGGAGGACGAAAACATACATTGTGGGTTCTGCAACATGAAATATTACGGCCCTAGATCTGTGAACAAAAGGGGATCACGTGTGATAAGTGCAAGGTATGGTTTCACAAAATTTATCTGGAGGCTGCTGGTCGTAACCAATTCCTCTGTGGGAAACGCATGTGACAATTACTGGAACGGTTAAAAAATGTAATCCTCAATATTGCTTATATTTGTATGATGGTTTACAATAATTCAATTACAATTCAAATAATTCCACAAATTTTTTAATTTTACAGTTGTTTCAACTCTTTAAATTTTGCTATTTACAAAGAAAATAGATCCTGAAGTAACTTATCTTTATTATACAAAATTTGTAACTATGATCTATTTACAATTCAATTTAACGTACACTATGAAATATTTACTACCCCTCGGGGGGCTCAAAAACTTGAAATGATTCATCACTGAAGCAAAATCTTTGTTACAGCAATGAATGAATAAGTTTTTCACTCCTCTGCAGAATATCTTTACAGCTCGAAACTCTGGCCGGTCCGGGCTCGAAGCCAGACTCTTGTCCTTTGCGGATTTTGCTCTAAACCAGGGGTTCCCAACAAAATTTTCTCGAGGACCGCCTCATCGAGCATGATTGTTACCTTGTCATATCACAGTATCAAGTACCTAAAAAGCCAAATTAAGAGTTAACTTCTCATGGTTGGGATTCACAGTCATATAATATTTCTTAAAAGACAACATAGTCGCCGTCGACTGTATAAAATATTTATTATTACGATTGCAATTTCGGCCTTATGGCCATTTTCAAGCAACACTGCAAAAGTTACATTCTGTTAGAATATAAGACATGTACTCATGTCAGATAGTCTTATATTATGACAGAATGTAACTTTTGCAGCCTTACTTGAAAATGGCCATAAGGCCGAGATTGCAATCGTAATAATAAATATTTTATACAGTCAACGGAGACTATGATGTCTTTTAAGACAAATTAAGGATCTTTTTATACGTTTTCAATTTTTGGTACTTGGAAAAAACATTGATATATTCATTATTGAAAAAATATTGAGCTTAAAACTGCTCATGCAGGAAGCGGCCAAAACAAAAGATCTGTTAGCGTACGAAATTTATTTAATATATTTTTTATTCTCATAGCATCTTGCGGACCCCTCTGACATAGTTTGCGGATGCCTGGGGAGGGGGGGGGGGGGGTCGCGGACCACCTGTTGGGAACCACTGCTCCAAACTACGTGGTGCGACTTCCGATCCACCTACACAGCTTCAAGGTTGAAGCTATGAAAACCGGTTAACGGTCGAGACCATACAATTCCGTCATAAAAACCATTACGCTTAATTGACGGTCAGTCTGCATTTTATGGCAAGCAGGCAATTAAGAACAACATCGGAGATATTTACAGCCACTGGGAAAAATGAGTTCCTCGTGCTGCATGCAAAGGCGGACGCCTTGCAAAATGCTTGTCGACTTCTGTATATTTTTGATTAAATGCTTTACGCTCAGTGTGCCCTCTGAATTTGTTGGCTCTGACAGTAGAAAGAGGGCCATCTGTGCGCGTGGAGGAAGCGTCTCTCTGCAGAGCACTTTGCTGAATACAGGTGGCGGTCGTCACGCTACAGACATCAGCCGTCCCACAGCCTCATGTATTTCGGTATCTGGAGGGAACACTTCGGAAATAGTCTTCCAGCTAACTGCCTTCTGGGTCGGCGTCTCCAGACTGGAACTCAAAGCGTCTCTCTTTTTCTCTTTGATTTTGGACTGAAGACGATACAACCATCTATTTTTCCGAATTTTCTAGAATTTCACAGGATAAGCTTATATTTATCTAAAAATTACATAATTAGTTTTAAAATACACTACTGGCCATTAAAATTGCTACACCACGAAGACGACGTGCTACAGACACGAAATTTAACCGACGGGAAGACGATGCTGTAACATGGAAATAATTAGCTTTTCATAGCATTCACACAAGTTTGGCGCCGGTGGCGACACCTACAACGTGCTGACATGAGGAATGTTTCCAACCGATTTCTCATACGCAAGCAGCAGTTGTCCGGCGTTGCCTCGTGAAACGTTTTTGTGATGCCTCGTGTAAGGAGGAGAAATGCGTACCATCACGTTTCCGACTTTGATAAAGGTCGGATTGTAGCCTATCGCGATTGCGGTTTATCGTATCGCGACATTGCTGCTCGCGTTGGTCGAGATCCAATTACGGTTAGCAGAATATGGAATCGGTGTGTTCAGGAGGGTAATACGGAACGCCGTGCTGGATCCCAACGACCTCGTATCACTAGCAGTCGAGATGACAGGCATCTTATCTGCATGGCTGTAACGGATCGTGCAGCCACGTCTCGATCCCTGAGTCAATAGATGGGTACGTTTGCAAGACAACAACCATCTGCACGAACAGTTCGACGATGTCTGCAGCAGCATTGACTATCAGCTCGGAGACCATGGCTGCAGTTACCCGGAGCGCCTGCGATGGTGTACTCAACGACGAACCTGGGTGCACGAATGGTAAAACGTCATTTTTTGGATGAATCCAGGTTCTGTTTACAGCATCATGGTGGTCGCATTCGTGTTTGGCGACATCGCGGTGAACGACCATTGGAAACGTGTATTCTTCATCGCCATACTGGCGTATCACCCGGCGTGATGGTATGGGATGCCATTGGTTACACGTCTCGGTCACCTCTTGTTCGCATTGATGGCACTTTGAACAGTGTTCGTTACATTTCAGATGTCTTACAACCCGTGGCTCTACCCTTCATTCCATGCCTCGGTCTCAGTGAAACCCTACATTTCAGCAGGATAATGCACGACCGGATGTTGCAGGTCCTGTACGAGCCTTTCTGGATACAGAAAATGTTCGACTGCTGCCCTGGCCAGCACATTCTCCAGATCTCTCACTAATTGAAAACGTCTTGTCAATGGTGGCCGAGCAACTGGCTCGTCACAATACGCCAGTCACTACTCTTGATGAACTGTGGCATCGTGTTGAAGCTGCATGGGCAGCTGTACCTGTACACGCCATCCAAGCTCTGTTTGATTCAATGCCCAGGCGTATCAAGACCGTTATTACTGCCAGAGGTGGTTGTTCTGGGTTCTGATTTCTCAGGATCTATGCACCCAAACTGCATGAAAATTTAATCACATGTGAGATCTAGTATAATATATTTGTCCAATGAATACCCGTTTATCATCTGCATTTCTTCTTGGTGTAGCAATTTTAATGGCCAGTAGTGTAAATACATTATTTTGATGAAAAAGAGCTGTTATAGGGCCTATTAGTTGGTAAGGTTGATAAGATATGATTAATTGTAAGACATTATTTTTTAGTTTTTACAGTTTGCAGTTAAAAAATGTGACTTATATCCGTTGTTGTTACTGGATCACATTCACATTAAAGATTATCTCAAACGTGTCTTCGGTGAAGATGGCCACGAACCATCGATTATTAAATAGCAAGCGAGTTTTATCTTACTTACCGGTGTATAAGCAGGACTTAGAGGGAATATTTGGCTGTATTTCTCCATAATACTTGCCTTTAGTGCGTATATACGATTGATATTCGTGTTTCTATTGGCGTCTTACTATTTTGTTTAGTACAATCTTTTGGTCTAATGTTTTTAAATGTGGCGTTTTCAGTTGCGGTCTTTGCTAAACAAGTTAACAACAATTGTAGAGGAGACGGCACAGCAACTGCTATGAGATAACAATAATAGCAATATCAAGCGCAAACCATGTTTCTGTGAAACTTGTAGAAAAGCAGCCAGACAGGCTCTGATGAGCAATAACAAATAAGATAACCAAATACAATACAGGATAGCCACGAGGAAAATGAAGAGAAAAAGCAGGCGAGAGAAAACACCACCATGAATGGTTATTCTAATTTATAAAGGAGGTGTGAAGGAAACAAGTAACGCCTGTGGAATGGAAAACTGCTACTATATGTCCCATATACAGGAAGGAAGAAAAAATGTTGACGCAAAACTATATCTCTGTTATGCAAGTGCTATAAAATAAGGTCAAGAATTATACTGAACAGGTTCAACCCATCTATTAAAGAAATATTAAGACACAGCACAAGAGGGATTCAGAAAGGGTAAGTGAACAACCGACCAAATATTCACACTAAGACAAATACTAGACAAGAAGTGGGAGCACAGTCAGGGCACCTCCTGTATGTTTATAGACTTCAACAAAGCATATGACAGCATAATGAGAGAGGAGATATGGAAGATGTGTGGGATGTCGGACAAGCTGGTAAAGCTACTGTAACTAAAACGTGTGTGATGGAATCAAAGTGTAGTGTGACAGTACATCTAAATCTACGTAATTACTCTGCTATTCACAATAAAGTGCCTGGCACAGGATTCAATGAACCACCTTCAAGCTGTCTCTCTACCGTTCCACTCTCGAACGGCACACGGGAAAAACAAGCACTAAAATTTTTCTGTGCGAGCCCTGATTTCTCTTATTTTATCGTGATGATCATTTCTCACTGTGTAGGTGGGTGCCAACAGAATGTTCTCGCAATAGGAGGAGAAAACTGGTGATTGAAATTTGATGAGAAGATCCCTCCGCAACGAAAAACGCCTTTGTTTTAGTGATTGCCACTCCAATTCACGTACCATGTTTGTGATACTATCTACCCTATTTCGCGATAATACAGAACGAGCTGCCCTTCTTTGTACTTTTTCGATGTCATTCGTCAGTCCCACCTGATGCGGATCCCACACCGTACAGCAATACTCCAGAATAGGGCCGACAAGCGTGGTGTAAGCAGTCTCTTTAGTAGACCTGTGGCACCTTATAAGGGGGATTTGTCATAAACATTTCAGGTAAAAACAGAAGTGAGACAGGGAGATATTATCTCACCATCCTTTTTGATTTTGGTACTCAACAACACCCTGAGGAGAGTAACACAAGAATGTGCAAGATTCACCATGGGGAACAAGATACATGTTCTGACTTTTGCGGATAATTCTGTAGTGACAAGAAACACCATGGAAGACCTGGAGAAAATAGGAACTGCACTGATGGAAGAAGCTAAGAAAGTAGGTCTAAGTATAAATGAAAGTAAAACAAACTTCATGGTAACAGGCTGAAGATTTCAGTAAGGACCAAAGCATCGAACAATCAGAAACCTAAAAATACAGAACACAGCAGATTCACGTATTTCGGTGTTAAAGTCAACCAATAAAGCATTATAGAACAAGTGATCATAACGATAATTCAAGCCGGGGAAATATTCCTAGGAGCTATACAAAACATCACAAGATCTAACTTACCATCTACGCAGGCAAAAGTAATATATTTGACGATCAACAAAACAGTCATGTGGTACTCAAGCGAAACATGGACCCTGAAAAAAAGCCTCATCACTTTTATAAGTACAGAGAAAAATGTGTGGACCAGTGAAAAGGAGTTAACAATGCAAAATAAAGGAAACAGAGCACTCAGGCAATTATACACACTACCTGACATCGTAGCGGGTATGAAAACTAAAAGATTCAGGTCGTAGGGACATGTGAGGAGGAGAGGTGAGAACACGGTAATAAAGGCAGTAACGGATAGAGAAACCGAAGGAAGGAGGCCACTAGGACGGCCGAGTACGAGATGAAAGGATAACACCATGCGAGACATGCAGATACTGGGTCAGGGAGATGAAGATTCTGCTGACAGGAAGGTGTGGAAGGCTGGCTGAGTGAGACCAAGGGCCGGCCGGGGTGGCCGAGCGGTTCTAGGCGCTACAGTCTGGAAATGCGCGACCGCTACGGTCGCAGGTTCAAATCCTGCCTCGGACATGGATGTGTGTGATGTCCTTAGGTTAGTTAGGTTTAAGTAGTTCTAAGTTCTAGCGGACTGATGACCTCAGAAGTTAAGTCCCATAGTCCTCAGAGCCATTTGAAGCCATTTCTGAGGCCAAAGACCGGCTGCGGTCTATGTGGCCAGTGTAAGTAAGTAATATTAGGCCTAATCCTGCATTATTCCCATTTGATTTTGTGTTAATAATTCTGCGCTGACCTGACCATGAGTCCTTTTCTTCCTGCCACCTGCCCGCATCTCGTGGCCGTGCGGTAGCGTTCTCGCTTCCCACGCCCGGGTTCCCGCGTTCGATTCCCGGCGGGGTCAGGGATTTTCTCTACCTCGTGATGGCTGGGTGTTGTGTGCTGTCCTTAGGTTAGTTAGGTTTAAGTAGTTCTAAGTTCTAGGGGACTTATGACCACAGCAGTTGAGTCCCATAGTGCTCAGAGCCATTTGAACCTTCCTGCCACCGCACTTCGCTAATTCCCATTATATCTAATAAAACCCAGTCATATAGCTTTTTAAATTCCATAGTGTATCTACCAGATTAAGGGATCTAATATTCGACGCACTGATCCGTAAATTACGAATATTGTTTTCCCTGATGACACTCGTTATTTGTACCCATCCGGAAATCCAAATAAAGGACGGTTTTACCTCAGGAATATTTTTCCCAAGAGGATACTATCATCACCAACCCGTACAGTACTTCCCCCTAACTTTCAGCCGTTCGCAGTAACTGGATAGCAAGGCTATGTTGGCTGATGTTATAAGGCGAGATAAATCAGTTATCCATACTGTTGCCCCTGCAGTTACTGAAAAGCGTGCTGCCACATTTCAGGAATAACATGCTTCTCTGGCCTTTCCATGGATAACCCTCTGTTGTGGTTGTACCTACAGTAGAGCTATCTGTATTATTGAGGCAAACGAGCCAGTCCAACTCGGCAAGGTCCATCATGATTCATGGGGAATATCTCCAAATTTTTTTCTTTTTTGGGTCATCAGTCTTCTGACTGGTTAGAAGCGGTTCGCCACGAATTCCTCTCCTGTGCCAACCTCTTCATCTCAGCGTAGCACTTGCTACCTACGTCCTCAATTATTTGCTGGATGTATTCCAGTCTCTGTCTTTCTCTACAGTTTTTACCCTCTACAGCTCCCTCTCCATGGAAGTCGTTTCCTGATGTCTTAACACATGTCCTACCATCCTGTCCCTTCTTCTTGTCAGTGCTTTCCACGTATTCCTTTCTTCTCCGATTCTCCAAATATTCCGGTAAATAATGAGCAATGTAGTTTTTTTTAATTGCTCTGCTGTGGCAAATGTTTTTGTTGGAGTGTAGTAGTTGAATTATTTCATTATACTGGCAGTCCGGCCGGCCGTAGTGGCCGAGCGGTTCTAAGCTCTACAGTCTGGAACCGCGTGACCGCTACGGTCGCAGGTTCGAATCCTGACTCGGGCATGGATGTGTGTGATGTCCTTCGGTTAGTTAGGTTTAAGTAGTTCTAAGTTCTATGGGACTGATGACCTCAGAAGTTAAGTCCCATAGTGCTCAGAGCCATTTTTGAACTGTCGGTCCCAATTAAGCTATGTTGACGTTCTTCAGAGAAAGGTAAAACTTCCTTTAAGTTTATGAAGATTTTACATGAATTTGGCTTTTGGGCAGCGTTTTTTTTCTGTTCATTTATTTCCCCGTCAGGTAGCCCGAGTTTTTGTGTTAGTCGGTGGTCAATTGCAGAAACTATTTTCAGGAGGACTATGTCTGCCATTAATTTCCATCGTAAGGCGTTGGTCATTTCTGCAGCTTCCACTGACAATACATTTGGTGGCTTGGAGTGCGTAGCTCCTACGCAAGTTTTGACGCAGCAAAGCTGCAACTTCCTTTATAGATTCAATGAAGCGTCATTTATAGCTACAGCTTTGTATCCGTCTGAATTTTTTTCTAGTTTCAATGAAGCGTCATTTATAGCTACATCTTTGAATCTGTTCGTGCGAAAGTAGATAAATTCCAGTCTTTGGAGCTTAGGCTTTATATCCTGTAATTAATATAACTCCGCTTCGCATTTGAACCCCTTTATTGTGTATCAGAAACACATGACAATAAAATAAAGCCTTGTACAAGACTGCATCTTGAAACAGTTTTCCAGAGTGAATCACTCACTCTGTAGAGGAATGAACGCCGTCAATAAATGTCCTCGTAGATTAAATATGTGTGCCGTATCAAGACAGTAAAGCGAGTTTTCTTCTATCTTCGATACTTCATAGAAACTCTCTTGCATACCAGACTGGTCTGGAACTCTTGGAAGAAAGGATACTGCGAGGAAATGGCTTAGCCACAACCTAGCGGACTGTTTATTTGAAGTTAGGAATACAGAAGAGTGGTACTGGCGGAAGTTAAGCTGTGAGGATGTGTCGTCAGTCGTAGTACTTCTAGTATTCGAGGATTTCGCCTGCGCCCAAGGCTACCCGCATACCACACGTTGTCAACAAGTTGCCTGTGCTCTGGCTGCTCAAGGGATACCCCTTCGGCAGACCCAGGTGTCAAAAGTACAAGAGGCACTGGGTATCAACCACAACAAACTGGATTTTGTCAAAACCTGTCGGTCTCTTTTGAAGCAGAGCTCCAGCCTGCATCACGGAAACATGCGGCGCTAAATTTACCAAGAGAGGTTCCAGCCTTGACACCAGCAACATGTACTTCCCTGACAAAAGTGTCACAACTGGGAACACTACTTCGCTTCCGCAAATCACGCGCTGTCCAATCATCACGCAGATATTACTCCACCGGGAACGTATTTTTCTGTTCGCTGAGCGACTGCAAGCAGGTAGGACGAGGAGCAACCACCAGGAGCTATGCCACGCAGTTCCAGCAGCCATCCAATCTGGAAGATACCTCACTGCAACCACAACGAGTAGCCAGACATCGGCTAGGGAACTTAGCCTCCTCCGGCTTGGCTTTCCGTGGATCGGTGCTCGAAGATTGGAATTCTTGTGTAGAACTTAGACTGTCAACGACGCTCAGTAGTTGCCGTCATTGTAAGAACATACGGACTTAGACTTTAATCAGTATGTTACAGTGCTATACGAACTTAGGTTTTATTATCCCAACTGTAAACGCGTTCTGTGACTAGTCGTCGTGATTCCTACTGTGGAACTTATTATTTTTCAAGCTTTTGTTTGTGGACTGAGGCTAAAGATTCTTATTGTTTATCAGTCATTACCTCACGGTAAAGTTTGTCTGTGCTTCTCTGACGCAGTTGGTAAAGGACAGTTTAGTTGTAGCTTGCATTTTTGGTGTGGAAAGAAAATAAATGTTAATTGCATAAGACATGGGACAATAAGTTATTGAGTTTGAGATACCACGTGGATATATCATTACCTACGCATTTGGCCGTCCAAGGCTTTAAGGCGTCATCAATTACCGGAGGTTACGTTCGCAATAGATTGTGTGCGTTCACCGTATGCCGCTGTGTAAGGCGTGTGACCTTGAGTGGGACTTAGCCGCAGAACGAGGCTGTGGCGCGCGATTCAAATGGGCTGGGCAACACAGTGATATGCACACACAGTGATCAGACCTAGGGTGCGTACTAACGCAGCAGGAAATAGTACGCAAACACTAGCAAGGATCTGGAAGTATCGCGCAAATAACGTCCGAATTGGTAGCAAACGTCAATCTATATCCTCACGCTTCAATCTCTTGTTGTCACAGGCAAATAGCAGCAATGACTTCCTTCCAAATCGGCGCAAACCACAAGAGCGATGGTACAGTGAGTGGATAATCGCGCCTAATGGATGAAACCAAAAATAAACCACAAGCTTCCATGTGGTCTCCTGTTACAATGGTATAAGAAAACGAAAGCCTATGAGCCGCAGAAACTCCATTCGAAGAACACGAACGACAGTGGAGACAGGGCAGCAAGAAATTCGTCTTGATTTTCTGTCCACGGCCTGCCTCTCACCCACAGACAAAGAATTCTATGCACACAGTCGGCTGAAAATATATAGTCCGCTCAAGAGCTCATTGGGACACAGCAGAAGCGAATGATCACTCAAAGCCCCAGCGCACACCAAGGATAAGGAACGTGAATATAAATTAGTACATCAGAAAATACAATAAGATTAATAGCAAATCAGGGAGTGACTGAGAAGACGAAAGGGTATAAACCCTCTCTACGAATTGTTTCCAAAGAGGAAACTCGGGGAGAAGTGGAGTTGACGGGTATATTCCAAGAACAAAATATTTTTCTTGATTTTGTCCTATAGCTTTCATAACCTTTAGAAATGATATACAACACCGTAAGCTCCAGTTTAATTTATTCTTAAATTCTAACCAGAGTCGGTCAAAGGTCATTTTCCAGATCCTGTTGTAAAAACGTAATGAATATAGGAAAATATCACTTGAAAATGATGCTTCAAAATTGTATAATAAACCTACAAGCAACATTGTGGCCGTGCAGTTCTAGGCGCTTCAGTCTGGAACCACGCGACCGCTGCGGTCGCTGGTTCGAATCCTGCCTCGGGCATGAATGTGTGTGATGTCCTTAGGTGAGTTAGGTTTAAGTATTTCTAAGTTATAGGGGACTGATGACCTCAGATGTTAAGTCCCATAGTGCTCAGAGCCATTTGAACCATTTTTCGACATGCAGTTCAGCAGGGACTATTGCAGCCGTCATCCCCGTATTTTTCGTAACAATCCACTTCAATGACCATCCGTCACGATCTCTCGTCACACACTTCCGTCCGCGTTGTGACTTTGCGCATGATTTTTTTCCGCTTTTCCTGTGTGCGATATGAATCTTCAATACGGTCCCTCTTGAAACACCAGACACTTCGGCTATCTTGGATACAGGAACACCTATCATAATAGCACCAATAGTTTGCCCACGTTCGAGTTCACTTAGATCCGCGATAATCCATTCACCACACAGAACACTCTCTGTCCACGACAGACACTTGGAACTTATTGATGACTTTTCACTGGTGCCGTTCTTGGTCAAATACAACAACACAGCCTGCAGGGTTGGCGAGCACCCGTATTTACGTTCAGGCATCAACTTTTGCGGTGTTTCCATATTTTTGTCCATCCCCTGTATTACTCGAGCAGAGGATATGGTTGCCTGCAACCTCACTCGCCACGTAATAATGTTGTAACATTGGCACACTGGCAAATAGAACCGAGTATATTACCCAAGTAACAGGCTATCAGCAAATTATAAGTCACGCCAAAGCAGAGAGCAACGAAGCTTAGACGCCAACTGCTAAACTAGTACACGTATCAATATAAACATTGATGGGGAAGCACGAACTTTCTTACTCTATAGAGAGGGCTTGGAATGTGCGCAACTGACTTTACTGCAATCTGGCGATGTATCACCGTTATATGTCTCAGCATTGATATTATTTAAATTTAAGCGCCTTTGGGAGGTGGTGATAAACAAGAGAGGCAATAATCTTTTACAGCGGGAAGGAAAGGATCGATCTTCAACTTACGGTGCCTAACTATCAATGCTGGTGACTTTAATTCCATGTTGCGGTAGTTAGAAGTGACACCTAATTTTCATTACCGCCGTGAACAGCGAGTATTAGTGCAAGAATAGCTTTTAATAGTGAGTGAGAGACCGAAGTAGCGGGATAAGACAGCTCATTCATAAGTGAGAAATACAGTAGCGTGTGGCACGATGAAATTTATGCTAAGAAGTGGTACTCCATTGAACATGACTACTTTGGTCTTGAGGAACAGCCCGAAAAGGGAGGCATCCTGAGAGTTAATTGCATAGATGCAAAATATGGAACCAATGATTCTCTTCGTACAATGAGAGTTGCTCAGTGTCCTGAAATCGGCTCCGAAGGGTAAGGCAACAGAGTCCTTCTTATAATAATTTATTAATTCAGGATCTCCTTATAAGTACTACTTCTCATTACCGATTTCGGAAATTAATTGCCTCGGGCCTGGATGTGTGTGATGTCCTTAGGTTAGTTTGGTTTAAGTAGTTCTAAGTTCTAGTGGACTGATGACCTCAGAAGTTAAGTCCCATAGTGCTCAGAGCCATTTGAATTTGAACTTAAAATTTCTATTCTTAATTACGCAATCCTGTACTATGCTATTTTGTACTTTACTATATTTATTCCTGGATTCATTTTTGAAATAATAATCGAAATTAATATTGTAACGGAAATTAGCAGAAATTGATTTGCTATGAAAAATTGTAAACCATTTGGAATATTGTTACTTCCGCAGACAGTGGGAGTCGTAAGCTTGCCTCTGATGTCATCACACGTATTTTTGCATTTTTGTGCGAACAATGTAATTTCGGCTTTGTTAATGTGAAACATCAAAATACTGTATAATGTACTAAAATGTGAGAAAATATGTTTTCGTAAAAAATGCCGCAACATCAATCTTCAGGTTTATTTAGTTCAAACCAAACGTGAGAACCTGATGTGAGATTTTCAGCTTCAAGAATCAGACCCCCAGACACAAAAAACTGGCGCCAACTCAACATGACAAGCTAAGTAAACTAGAAAGTTTGTTGTAATCTTCGCTCCTTTCAAATCTTCATAAAAGACTTTACTTATTAATTACTTGGACTGGACATTGTTTAATGTGGACATTTAATTGAAGTAGGAAGGAGGTGGGAGTTTACAGAGGGAGAGCGAAATGACTGTAAAGGAAAAAGTGTGATTGGTGAGCCAGTCCTTAAGCGAATTTTTGGGAGCCAGTAATGCAAACGTAGCTGGCAAATTTTTTGGCACTTATCGTATTTGTCAGCCTACTCGGTATTCTCGGTTTCTCGGGGCAGGGGTGTTGAGAGGCTTCCCTCTCCCCCCCCCCCCTCCCCCTTTCCGCCCCCGCCACCTCCGTAGCCTTGGCTTGTGGCTGGATGCAGTGATGCTGAAGTCGTGATTCCCAGAATGGCCTCGGAGATAAGAATATGCTGGTGCTGTGAAACGTGATACCCGGTCCACTTCCGCTCCCCCCCCCCCCCCCCCCCCTTCTTGGCCTTGGCACACGCTCAGATGTCATGATTTCGGGAATGATCTTGGATATATGGAAGTACTGTTGCTGCTGTCAGCGAAATATAACTTGTAAAATTGTCTCAGCTGCTACACGACACCGGAAAAAAATGCTGAAGAATAGTGCACCATAGTTTTTGCCTAGAATGCCCACTACTCTCCTCCTTTTCTCTTCCCCGTCGATTCTTGTTTCTTCTTCTATCACCTCAACAGACCACTCCCCTCACAAGGGCCTTCGATGTACTCTTTCCACACATCCACTTTCTTTTCTTAATATTATCGCCCTTGCTTTTAATTTCACCTAATTCTGAGGGAATTAGATTAGGAAATGAGACACTTAAAGTAGTAAATGAGTTTTGCTATTCGGGGAGCAAAATAACTTATGTTGGTAGAAGAAGAGAGGATATAAAATGCAGACGGGCAATGGCAAGGAAAGCTTATCTGAAGAAGAGAGATTTGTTAACATCGAGTATACATTTAAGTGACAGTAAGTCGTTTCTGAAAGTATTTGTATGGAGTGTAGCCATGTATGGAAGTGAAACATGGACGATAAACAGTTTAGACAAGAAGAGAATAGAAGCTTTCGAAATGTGGTGCTACAGAAGAATACTGAAGATTAGATGGGTTGATCACATAACTAATGAGGAGGTACTGAATAGAATTGGGTAGAAGAGAAATTTGTGGCGCAACTTGAATAGAAAAAGGGATCGGTTGGTAGGACATGCTCTGAGGCATCAAGGGATCACAAACTTAGTATTGGAGGGCAGCGTGGAGGGTAAAAATAGTAGAGGGAGACCAAGAGATGAATACACTAACCAGATTCAGAAGGATGTAGGCTGCAGTAGGTACTGGGAGATGAAGGAGCTTGCTCAGGATAGAGTAGCATGGAGAGCTGCATCAAACCAGTCTCTGGAAACAACAAGAAGTTTGTTTTGACTTTTACTTATTCTGAGTCAGACTTCCGACAGTAATTTCTTTTTCCATTTCTTCACTTTTATATGTAGCCATTTCGTCTTAGATTCCCTGCATTCCCTATTTATTTATTTCCTAAGTGACTTTTACTTACGTATTCCTGAACTTCCGTGAACATTTTTATAGTTCCTTCTTTCGTCGACCAGATGAAATATTTCTTGTGCTTACCCATGGTTTCTTCGCAGTTACTGTCACTGTACCTACATTTTTCCCTAATTTATGTGACTGCCCTTTTTAGAAATATCTACTCCTCTGCAGCTGAGCTGTCCACTGAGCTACTAATTATCGCAGTATCTATAGCTCCAGAGAAATTCAAGCGCATCTCTTCATTTCTTAGTACTTCCGTATACCACTTGTTTGCACACTAATTCCTCCTGAGTAGTCGCTTAAGCTTCAACCCAGTCTTTATCATTACTAAACTGCGATCTGAGTCTATACCTGCTCCTTGGTACGCCTTGCAATCCAGTATCTGATTTCGGAATCGCTGTCTCACCATGACATAATCCTGCTGCTCTTGCGATTCTTGAACAGAGTTTTCGCTATTACTGGCTGAAATTTATTAAGGAGTACAATTAGTATCTACCCTCTCTCATTCCTCCTACCAAGCCCATATTCTCCCCTAACCTTTTCTTCTACTCCTTCCCCTTCAACTGAATTCCAGTCTCCCACGACTATTATATGTTCATCTCTCTTTGCGTACTGAGTTAACAGTGCAGTATCCTCATATACTTTATCTCTTCAGCTTGAGACGTCCGCAGGTATAACTGAACTATTGTTGGCGGTGTTGGGTTGTTATCGAATTTGTTGAGAACAACCCTTCTCTGAATTGTTCACAGTAACTCATTCTCCGAAGTTCCTTCCAACTCATAACAATCCTACTGCCGTTATACCATTTTATGCCTGCTATTGATATTATCCCTCACTTATTTACCAGAAATCCTTGTTTCTTTTCAATTTCACTGCACTGACCACCTCTATTTCGAGACTGAGCCTTAGCATTTCCCTTTTCAGATTGTTTTATCTTCCCTACCACGATCAAATTCCTTGCATTTCACCCCCTGATTCGTAGAACATTACCCTTTCTTTGTGAAGTCAATATTTTTTCATGGTTACCTCCTCCTTGACAGTCCCCTCCCAGAGAAGGGAGGGCTAGTACGGAATCATGATATTTTTCAATTACAGGTCCTGTGGATACACGTTATGCGTCTTTAGTGCAGTGGTTTCTCTTGCTTACTACATCCTCATGCCGTTAAACATCGCTGAATCTCCCGCCTTTCAGGGAAAGTTTCCTACCCACAGGCCAAGAGAGTGCCTCTCCGCCATCTTTGACATGACTATTGGCAGAAGGAGGTTGCTTTCTCATGCCGAAAGTCTTTGATCGCCATTGCTGAAGGTTTTCATTAGTGTTCAAAGAAGCTACCCATAAACCTTTACCGACTTACCAACTTATGGTTGTTACTTGCAATTTTTAGGGATAATTTCGTAAAACCACATCCAATATAAAAAGTAAGGAAACATACAGAATGTTACGGGTATAAGTGCAGATATTTTTATTGATGACTGATGACGATATAGTAAACAACATTACATCACGAGTTGCAACATATTCACAATAAAGTTTCACAGCTATTCAGGAAATATTTGTGTTGTTATAAATCCAGTTGTGGTTCACAAAGTTTTACTAACCAGGTAATTGATTTCAGTCAAGGATGACCATATTTAAGTCTGGGTAAATCCAGTGTAGTACATAATTCGTGACATTGAGTATTTACTGAAGTTAGCCGTGTTAATTATTTTAAACGCAACTGCTAGCCTATCTCCTTGTCATACGAATAACTTTTACTGTGTTTTGGATCTACTGTTCAGACGCAAAATATGAGAGGTTACAGGCGAATTATTCGGCGGTGTACGACCGAACACTGTTCGTGTTCTTTCGTTGACTACTTCTTTAACGGAAGCTACAAACCCCCCTGAGATATTTACAGCTACCATTTTCATTACCTTACGCAATGTTTTTTGTAAGGCTCGAACAGGACTGCCGGCGGGTGTGGCCATGCGGTTCTAGGCGCTTCAGTCTGGAACCGCGTGACCGCTACGGTAGCAGTTTCGAATCCTTCCTCGGGCATGGATGTGTGTGATGTCCTTAGGTTAGTTAGGTTTAAGTAGTTATAAGTTCTAGGTGACTGATGACCACAGATGTTAAGTCCCATAGTGCTCAGAGCCGTTTGAACCATTTTTTGAACAGGACTGATCGGTCAACTGCCATCGAACAATGACGCCAACCAC